>NC_047678.1:4819921-4890294 GCF_011762505.2 Arvicanthis niloticus | reverse complement strand
CCAGGCTGATGGTTTAGACTCTGGAGCTCTGGTTGGTTGGTATTGTTGCTCTCCCCATGGGGCTGCCAGCCCCTTCAGCTCCTTCAGTCATTCTCTCTAACTCTCCATTGGGGACCCCCATGATCAATTCAATGCTTACCTGTGAGCATGCACCTCTGTATATGTCAGGCTCTGGCAGAGCCTCTCAGAAGACAGATATATCAGGGCTCCTGTCAGTATGCATTTGCTGACATCCACAACAGTGTCTGCATTTGGTGACTACACATGGGATGGATCTCTAGGTCGGGCAGTCTCCCAAAAAGTCCCTCTCCAGTCTCTGCTCCAGGCATACTTATGCCTGGGTGAAAAGGAAGGATCCACTTACTGGCATATGGCATGATCCCAATCAGGTATCTAATATGGAAGAAACGGGCATGTTTGTGTTTTTTCGCATGATGCTGAAGGAGCATGGTGGCTGCTAGAGAGATTGGTAAGACATGCTGATGCTAGGACAAAGAATGATGCTGACCTGTGAGCGTATTTCTGAGTGCCCGACAAGGGGACTGGAAAGCTATATTGGACATATGTTCCTGACCCACCTTGCTTTCCTATATCCCAGATGGGACAAGCTGCCTTGTCTCAAGTTTTAGACTTTGTGGGACAGAGAATCAAAAGAGAAGTTATAATGACTCTTTATTTTTCTTAAATGTGACCAGTTATTCAGAACTCAATAACGTACTGGCCTAGAAATCAATTCAATATTGGAAATAACAGTCCAACAGTCTTCATTTGGAAGACTGAATCTGGAAATTTTTAGAGACATATTTAGAAGTTAGCTACAGTTCCTCTGTGATGTTATGTTAGCAAGATATAGATGGAGACAGGATCTGGATTTCAAACAAGTGTTAGTACATGTGTTAATGCTCTTTTAATCATCAAGTTAAAATTACTTTTGTTTTTTCTACAGTATTTATTGTAAGTTCTATTGATTGTACACTTTCTAATTGTGTTAGTGAGTTGAAACCTGGCGTGTCTGTTACAGGAATCTATAAACCAGCTTTTGTTTTATGCCTTGGTTTTCTGAAAAATACCATGCAAGTACTGGAAGAAGTGAGTCAGGCTTTAAGCAGAAGCCAAGAGGGTAGTGGGCTTGATTATTGCTGGTATAACAGCTTAAATACATCAATTGTTAGCACCACTGCGTCTGCAATTGCTTTGACACAAGAAGTTAATTAGCTACTTTTGTTAATCATTTAGCAAAAATATGTTATTAATGTGTTGAGTATACAAGAGGATTTAGATAGGCATTTGGAACATCGGATTGATGCTTTTTATCCTATTCAAATTACTGGAGGGAGGTTCGGAGTTTAAGAGTACGGAGTCATCTTGATGTGTCATGCAAAATACCAATGGAGTTGTGTTACTTCTAAAATTTACAATGATAGTCATTATAATTAGGAAAAAGTTTAAAGATACCTGCAGGGTATTTGACATAATTCTAACACCTCTCTGGGTGTTTTAACTTTGCATAGTAAGATTATGAATTTAAATAATGCTGCTTTGCTGAGCTTTGATGATGCAGATACTGCTGATAAAATTATCCATGGATTCAGGTCAGTATTTCCATTTTGGTCAAGCTTCAAGAATGGAATATATAGCTTGATCTTGCTAGCCCTCTAGCTCTTTTTGTCCTGGAAATACTTCTATTCCTGCCCATTGTGTTAAAGCTTGTCTTTAACAACATCACATGTTTGCAGCCAAAGTACATGACTTTAACTGAAAAATGGACCCCCAGACAGAGTTATTAATTTAACAAGATGACAAACCAAGATGAGTAAGCTTCTGCAGAGAGCCTTACCAACTTAAGACGTAAGTGCACTGCTTTTGATAATGCATATACCATGATGGGTAAGGAAGGCATTCTTTTCAGAATGAACTAAGACAGGCTCAGTTTTGTTTATGAAATAAAAAAAAATGGAGAAATGTGGAGAGCTTTTGGGGCTGCCTGGCAGGGAATCTGACACTGGCCAAGAACAAGGAAATGGACTTCAGGCAGGAATCTGACATTAGGCTAGAACAAAGAAGTAATTTCAGGATGGAATCTAAATCTTAGGCTAGAACAAAGAAGTAGGCTACAGGCATGAAAATGACTTTGGGCTAGGACAGGGAAGTAGGTTCAGATATTTTGGTCATCCTGATAAGCCCTTAGAAACAGTGATCGGGGAGTGATCACTGGACTTTGTTTATTGCCTTGCTTATTCTTTGACTATTTGTGTTTATTGTCTTGCTTGTTCCTGGACTATTTGCATCTTTTGTATTGCTAGTTCCTCAACCTAGAACTGACCATAATACTTGCATGTAATTAAAATGGTATAGAAGCAAAAAGGAGGAGGGGGGAATGGGGTAGGGGATTTCTAGGGGGGGAGTAGGGAAAGGGAATAACATTTGAAATGTAAATAAATTATCCAATAAATAAATAAGTAAATAAATAATAAATAAAGCTGGAGCATTTCATGACATCACTTGGAGATATGAGGTTCCCCATGCTCTTCATGAACATAAACAACGGGTCAGAGCCCACACACTTCTCCAGCCACTGAATCGGTGAGAAATGGGGAGAGAGCAGATGTTATTTTACTACTCTGTTTCCACCAGTTGTCAGACAATACTCTCTAAAAACCGTTTCTCATGGCAGACAGCTTAGTAGCCACAACAGACTTTTCAAACTCTATAATTTTATCAATTCACTATCTTTTTTTAGCACTCAAATTCCAGTTCCTTGTTCAAATCGTAAGTCTTGGCAAGCAAAATTACTAGAAACACATGGAGTCAGAAATTAATCGCATGAACTCAGTATCAACGGCATTTGTAAAGTGTAACTATATATAATATGTATAAATTTACAAAATGAAATTACATATTATATAGTTATATAAATATAATTGTGTGTGTGTGTATATGAAAATGTGCAAGTTTGAGGAGCTCAGTCCTGACTCTGGTGGACTGGCAGTGGAGGTGGAGTGTCGGTGGGTGCCTCTGCTGGCAGCTGCACCCCTTGCCCAGCCCTCCACTGCAGACTCTCTGCTTTCAGTCTGCCCTAGAGTTTATGACCTGACATGTCAACTAAGAAGGAAAGGAGAGAAACACCAATAGCCAAACCACTTTCAGAACAATAGACAAGCAACTAGCAAATAACGTATCCCCTCATGGAAACATAATTGTCAAAGTTAAGAATGAGTTTTGTGTTCTCCTATCTCAGAGTGGAAGTCAAGAAGGGAAGCAGTCACTAATTAAAATCCTAACGCATGCAGAAGTTAGTGAAATAGTAAAGTAAAATCCACTGAGATTTTACAGTTCCCCAGATCTTTCCATTTTCACCTGTCTTTCTTGTTGTTCAAGAGAAGCAGACCACAGCCCGATGTCATTAAATTTCCATCTGTGTATCTATGTGCATCTCTTTAAAATCAAGAAAGTTTGCCTTATAACTACTATTCTATGTTAGTACATTTCTAAATAATAATTCATTACTTAAAAGAAAATATATGAGGCAGGAGTTCAAGGTTATTCTTAGCTACTTATAGAATTTGAGGCTAGCTTGGAGTACATAAGATCCTGAGATTCTGCCCCTCCCCCAAAAGAAAATACTTCCTGTTTTTATAGTACCCATATACATATTAAAAGTAAATAAATTTAGTATCTATATCCAAATAAAATATATATATTAAAAGATAAAAAGACATAAAGCTAAACTTGAAGTAAAAATAAGACTGCAAAATTAAGCACCAATATACCCTGGAGGTCTTAGTCTGACTTTACATTCACCCAGTCACAAGATTCAGTGTCTATAAAGAAGAAATAACATCAATTCTCTGGAGAACATAGCTTTCCCTGTTCCTAAAGTCTGCGTGGAATATCTCTTTGATATCTTCATGAAGACAGTGTAAGATTTATTAGACAATACACTTTCAAAATCCCCACAATAAATACAAAAGCCATTCTATGCTGCTCCAGTTAGTGTGCCGCAGTGGCGAGATACAACAGAGAACCACGGTTCAGTTGAGTAAAAGTCCTCCGTTAAGGGCCAAAGCCTCCCCTTGCATCCACCTGCCTGCCACCCTCCCAAGACAGAGCATAAAGCCCGTTCATTTCAGATAAGCGTTTAATCTGCCTCGCAGACTCCCAGCATCCCAATTCCCCCATTAATAACACAGTCCCTAATTTTAAAAACTAAAATCCAGCTGTTACTACTTTTAAGTGCTGTTATCCATCGCAACTCAGCATGACACCAAATGTGTCTTCCACATTCGTTCATCATTCCTGAATTTGGCCCAGACACTGGATTTTCTTCCCCGGCTGTTCAGGAGGGGTGCAAATGCCAAAAGCAATCAATCTATACGGCAAATCAATGTGAACAGCCATCGGGGGACGGACTAACCCTGCAGCAATTCTTTTTTCTTTTCTTTTCCTTCTTCCTTCCTTGCTTTCTTCTTCGTCTTTTTTTAAAATAGCAGTCGAGTTTGTCTTTGGATCTAATAACTCCAATACCCATACACTAAAGGGGGCCTGTCTCTTCGATCTACACACACACACACACACACACACACACACACACACACACACACATGCACGCGCCTCTTCCCCATGGCTAGCTTTGCGGGAGTTCCCAACCTGCAGGAACAGCTTGAGGCTGGGGGTGGTGTTCCTACTCTGTCATCAGTGATGCGAGCTGGGCAGCCCAGGCATCTCTCTCCCTCTGTGCTGCGGCATGGACCCCCCTTAAATGCTTGGCTTCCCAGCATCCTGCTACCTACTGAGACTATCTGAGTTGGTGCAAAGATGCAATTTCTTTGTGTCCTCTGTGAGTGTGACATAGCTCATGGCGTTTTAAAAAGATTTCCTCTTGGCTTCTGCTAACAGCCATTGCTAGCTTCCTGCGGCTCTGCTTAGCACAGGCCTAAATAAACCTGTTTGATGTTGCAATCTCTCAGGAGTCCAACCAGAAAGCATCCCGAAATCATATATTCATGCGCGCTGACAGTAAGTAACAATAAATAAAAAAAAATCCGAGTAGATAAATAATTTCTTATGAAATGTAAGAAAAAGAATGAAAAAAAAAAAAACAAAAATATTTGGGAGAAATTTGAACATACCCACAGTGGTAAAATATGTCCTATTCACACATTGCATGCTTTCCTGGGTAGAACAATCTCATTTTAAAACCCGGCAACAGCTCCAAGAAACAAACGTCTTTGAAAATTCATTTTCAAGGAAACATCCCTGTATGCCTTTAAGATTTTTTGCCTTCTGAAAATTATTGCAAACAGCATGAAAAACACCAGTTCGGGAAACAGCCTCAAGTTAATGGATGGCCTTTTAAAATAGGGGATAAAAATATTCAAGAAATACTATGCTCAAGTCACTAATGTTAACACTTAAGTAAAAAATTATTCCCTGTAGGCAAGATGCCTGCAGTGTAACACATAAAATAACAGTATCGTGGAAATAAACTTAGGCAAGCCTGTATCAGTTCTTGATCACTTTAGAAAGCTGTTGGAGAGAACATCCAGGGGGTAGAGAAAAGTTGTTAACACTATACATAGGCTGGAAATATCAGCACACCTTTATCTTCCAGTAGACTACAGAGAATTTTGTTTTTAGCCTATGAGATCTAGATTATTCAATTTTCTGGATTACTTTGGAAAAATGTTAATTTTTGCTTTGCTACAAACTCCCCCATACACATTCACTCAACCTTACTTTTAGGTTCATATTTATAATTAAATACATCATGAGTATCCGAAGTGCAGTCTTTAATTTGAAGTCTTCATATTGAAATACCTACTGTTGTCTTACTTTTCTGGCTTTTTTCTTATTTATTTGCTTCCTAAAATCCAAACCACAAATTATACCTGCTTTACAGTGACTCCGTCTTGATTGATGGCTTTGAGTTCATACTGTGTTCAGTACCTGTAGACTTACAGTGCAATCAAAGAACTCACAGTTACATTTAAAAAATTAAACTGGAGGTTAGAATTTGGATAGTTTGGAAAAGTTCAAACTCCAGGTTTAAAAACAGGAAGTATTTGGGATTTAGTGGCCATTCTATACAGATAATGTGTCATAAAACTCAGTCTACGTGGGAATGAATCCTGGCAGAGACCTGTAGATGTCATTTTTCCTTGCTTATGATGGATTATAAAAGCCATCCTTTTGGCAAAGCCCAGTGCAAGATCTGGAAGGTGTTGTGTCTGATATGCCTTCTTTAGTGCCACTGGGGGAAAGTGGGGGACATTTACTCAAAGAATCCACCAAAACCACAGCCAAAGCAACCAGCCACTGAGATCAGAGTGCAAGAGGAGTGTACTCACGGAAGCTGTGGATATGATTAAAGTTTTTGGTAATAAGCGGTTCCAGGCTGCTTTAGAAGTTACATTGTTTCAAGTGCCCAACTCTTCCAAGGCACAGAGAACCCCTCTGGAACTCATCCACTTCTCCATCCGCTATAGCTGAACGTCTTTTTCCCTCTAATTAAGGGCTTCCAGTTCTTAATTGCCTAAATCTCTCTGGGGAAGTCTCAATTCACAAATCATAGATTGATTTGTTTGTGGTGGGACAAAATCACTGCTTTCCCTCAGTCTTAAATTCTCTTCTAAATACCTGTAAGAATCTATGATTGGGGTCATTCTTTATATACAGTAGTAGTATATTACAAGTGGGAGATTCTTATGTCTTAATCCATATTTAGACTCACCATAGGCACCAAATCCCAAGTTTTATAATCAGGCTTCAAGACTGGAATAAAAAGAGGGATGGGGATTAGAGAAAATCCTTTAATTCCCTACATGATATTCTAATTTGAAGTAATAAATGAAAGTGAATATTCACGTCTTTTTTTAAAAAAAAAAATTAAACGTAATCCTTCACAGTTTTTGCAGGGTTCACAGAGTGTTGTGAATATCACGGGAAACTAGTTTTCAAATAGCATGCCCTAGGGCTTCATGGCCAACAAAATATCTTCTTTAAATCTTCTTTAGAACAAAGACCCCCAGCTGCTTCATTGGAAGCATAGTCCAGTGTTGATGTTGAGATTGCCTGATGCCTGTGAACTTCTTACAAAGAAGTGCTTGGCTTTTCTGCCACTTGCCCAGCCAAGCAATGTCAAGAACATTATGTTTTCTATTACTATAAAGTAGCAAGACATAGAATTATTATTTCAAATGCTGGGCACCATGCTAGGAAAACAGAAATTGAGAATACTTCTTTTTGAGGCAGGTTGTCTAAGTATGGTAGTGGTTACTTGGACATCAGCTACATAGCCTGGTAAATGTTACTCATGAAATGACAAGAACTTATTTGTGAACTTCCAGTAGTTGAATCGTGAGGGCATCATTTTTAAACTTTACTATTTTGGGTCCTGTAGTTCTTAACATAAATAAAATGATCTGAGCTGCCACAGCTTAGAAATCACAACTGATGTCAACTGCTTTAATGCTAACATTTACAGTTTAGCACAAGTTGTGTGAGAATCATCAAAGCTTGCCATGTGCTCTTTCATTCATCCATTCCTTTGTCTCTTTGCATGATCAACCGATTAAAAGCTTATGACACAGAATCTCCCAGCAACGAACATCCCTTAGAGAACTCAGCTCCCTGGGTTCTGCTGTGGCTGGCTCCTCACCTGACAGTGCCTGTGACTCATGCTGTCTTCTCCCCACGGGGCAGTTCAGCAGCCCATTTCCACCACATGGTCAAGACTCTGGATGTCCCAGGATCCCGAGGGACTTTCTCTACTCTAGGCAGTCCCATCTAATCAGTATGAAAAACGTCCGT
Organism: Arvicanthis niloticus; assembly: GCF_011762505.2. Classification (NCBI taxonomy): domain Eukaryota; kingdom Metazoa; phylum Chordata; class Mammalia; order Rodentia; family Muridae; genus Arvicanthis; species Arvicanthis niloticus. Next base: position 4,882,485 of record NC_047678.1, on the reverse strand, counting down.
CGTAGTAAATGCCACTTTAATTATAAGCTTGCTTCGACTGGATTAGATTCAAAATAAGCACGCTTAAGACAAAAATTAGATTGGAGAAGCAAAATCAGTAATAGAGCTACTGGGACAAGAGTCCATTTTTATTTTACGATGAAGTGGTTTTCATTTCTAATTCTCACTTTAATATGTAGGCCATTATCCAATGCACACATTGATTTGAAAGTAATTCAGTTTCCTTTTCTGGGACTTGAGGTCTACTGTCTCTCCATTTCAAGGCACGTGAAATTTGGATGCAAGAGAGAAATACAAAGGATAAGAAGTATGAATAGGTGCTTTAGTTGCACTTGTTTTCAAGTTCTAAAGAGGACACTTTTTAGCAAAATAACCTATGTGACATATTTATTTCTTTATGCTTTACCTCTCCAGCCCTAGAACAGCAAGTGATGACACTTATTTCAGAAGGTGATTTTAAGGCTACACGAGCAAGTGCCCATAATGCCTTTGGCAGCTGAACTGGTAAATACAGTAATACTATCTAAGAAGTTTTAGGTATTGAAATTAAAAGGAGGATGCTTGCTAGATTCATGCATAAAGCTGGTATGCAGAAGACAAGCTCCCACACTAGCCCTGGCTTTGTCAGAACGGTGAGACCTGAAAAAAGGCTGTTTTGCTTTTGTGTGCTGTCTTACACAAGAATTAAAGGACCCATATGACAGGCGTGGTTCCTAGGTGCCATGTCGACTAATACAAGCTTCTTCTAAAAAGATTACCTCATCTCTGCTTATATATGTAGAGTAAAGTAACCAGGAGATCTTTCTCTGAGATGCCTTGATAATAATTATGGGAACAATTATTGCAAAAAGATTCTCAGCGGCATCTGATTTTCTGGCCCTGTGGCTGGAAACATCTCTTATGAAAACCATTCAAGTTATAAGGAAGCAGACTTCTTACTGCTGGTGAGGGGCTGTGTGACTAGAACAGGCAGAGTTATAAACACATCTTTGTTCTGTGCATTCATTTGACAGATTTAGCTAGACCAAGAGGGCAGCTAGTACAGCAGGCCCTAGGCTTGTAATAGGCTCTAAACCACAGCAGTCTGTGGCCTATAATATGGGAGAACCAAATACCTCAGATGTTCTAAAAACGAGACTTCCTTTTCTAGTCAGAGATAAAAATACTATCTAGAAAGCAGCTGCATTATAATAGCATACACCAAAGAGAGGACACCGGTGGCTGATTTTGTATCACAATGTGACAGTTAAAGTAAAGCTACTTTTGGGTATCCATGAGGTTGTGTCTATGAGGTGCTCCTGTGTGTGTGTGTGTGTGTGTGTGTGTGTGTGTGTGTGTGTGTGCTTGTACCTGCATGTGTGCATGTGTGCTTATGAGTGTATGTGCATGTGTATGACAGTATACTTGTGAGGCTGTGGTAGGAGGGGAAAAGGAGAGAGGGAGAAAGAGAGAGAGAGAGAGAGAGAGAGAGAGAGAGAGAGAGAGAGAGAGAGAGAGAAAGAGAGACAGAGACAGAGACTGAGTGCTTCAGGGACTTGTCTGGAAGGCACTAGCACTTGAGTCAGTGAGCCGAGGACCTTTTCTATCAGGCAGCAACATCAAATCCATCGATGGCCTTAACAAAACAGGAAAGTCGTAAAGAATAAAACTTTTTCTCATTTCCACCTGAAGCTTCCCGGACATCAGGACTCACACCGGCACCTACCACTGCAACGAAAACCCTGGGTCTCTAGCCCATTGATAGTGCATTTTGGCCCCCTTCGGCCTCTATCACCAACTCCTTTAGGCCAGTTCCCTAAATACACCTCCTGTATATTTACCTTCCCTGTATGTTCTGTCCATTCGGAGACCCCTTTAGAGACAGAAACCTGATAGAAGGCCTTTGGGACAATTTTTATTACTGTCCTTAATTGTTTGCTGCTCTCCATATAGGTTTCACGTTTCCTATTTCCTTGGTGGCAGGTTTAGTCAAGCAACGTTGTTTGCACAAGGGAACATGAGCAGTGTGCTCTGACCGACAGAGCGCTTTTAAAGGATTGACTGTACAGCTTTCTTTGTGGTGGTCAGAAGTTTGTGATGGGCTCTGGGCTTCATCGGCCTCTAGTTGCTGAGACAGCAATACAGCATTTCATGGTGTAGCAGTTTTCAATCATACAAACATGCACACACACACACAAACACACATGGGTATGCCCACACACACGCACACACATGCATACATTCTCCGTATATATTTACTGCTCTAGACGGTTGGGTAATTCCTGTCTTTTGTTATCTTCTGTGAGATAATTCAACTTCTTAATGCAGCTGGAAACCGTTGTGCAGATGATACTGTGGTGCATGAAAGGACTTCATCAACTTCTAATTAGAAACGAATCACTCTGTGAACAGCATGATCAAGTAGCCTGCTTTTAGTAATGTACAACAGAAATTGGTTTAGGGGAAAGTTTATTGTAAAGGCAAAGGAAATAAACTCTGCTAGGCAGTGGTGACACAGGCTTTTTAATCCTACCACTTCAGCACTTGGGAGGCAGAGGCTAGCCTGGTCTACAAAGTGAGTTCCAGGACAGCCAAGGTTATATAGAAACCCTGTCTTGAAGAAAAAAAAAAGGCTCTAGGGCTGGACATGGTATATACTTTTAAGTCCAGCACTTGGGAGGCAGAGGCTAGCCTGGTCTACAAAGTGAGTTCCAGGTCAGCTAGGGCTACACAAAACTAAAGCGAGAGTAATAAGATCTAATTAAATGCACGTGAAAAGGTTTTCTAACCTATGAATCAATATTGTTCAATAGAATTTCCTCTAGTGATGAAACATTTCTAAATCCATTTTATTTTTCTAATAGCCACTAGCTATACGTGGCTATTAGGTTTCAAAATTAGGTATTTGAAAGCCTAATAGCCTAATAGAAACATACAGATACCAAGCAGATGATGAACTTAAGATCACTAGGGTCTTATCTGTAGCTTATGTGTGAGAGTGCTTGCTTAGTATGCATGAAGCATCAGGTCCAATCCCCAGTACCTTATAAATGAGTTATGGTGATGAACGCCCATGATCCTAGCACTAGGGAGGTAAAAAATGGAGGATCAGAAGTTCAAAGTCATCCTCAGCTACACAGTGAATTCTGATTTAGCCTAGGATACATGAGAACCCATATTAAAAGAACAAAAAGCACCTTCCCCCAAATTATACTTACATTTAAACACATAACTACCAAATTAGAATGAAGTTTGGGGCTATTCAGTAGGGATGAATGTGTAGCAAACACATTAACACTTGAAGCACAAAATAACTCCCTGAGTGTAAGTATATTAAGGTTTCTATTGATTGAGAAATATAACATGATGAATAGTTAAGTTTAAGGTCAAGGTCCCGTCTTCAGATAATGTAGGTGTGCCCATGTCAGCCTTTATTTAGAAGAGAGAAGAATTTAATGGCTATGAAGCAAATGGTCAGAGGCACTGAATTTCTCCCCCCGTTTGTTGAGACTTCTCAGATTCCAGATGGTAGGTGTTTTCCAAGATTTAATTAGTAGCTGCCTTCAGCCTACCTGGGTATAATTCACCAAACTCTTAAGGTATCTTCCCAGGAGCAATGAGTCACACAGGAAGCTCCTACTGTGGGGGTTGGGTGTCTTATAAAAACCAGTGAGCATCAGAGAGCACTGACTATTGGACCACTGAACACAGTGATGTGTCTGAGATGATATATAAGGAGAAAATTATGCCAAGCATGAGGCTGGATGCCTGTAATCCCAGCATTGAGGATGTGGGGAGGGGAGGATCAGGAATTTAAGGCTACGCTTAATTGCATAGTGAGTTCAAGGCCCACCTGGACTAGGCAGGACCTTGTCTCAAAGAAAATTCTACTGGACAGTTTTGATAATATATTAACTATTTCAAACACAACCCCCCTACAGATGTGACATTTCTACAGCTGCCAACCAGTGTGGGAACTAGCCCAAGCAATGGATTCTAAGTCTCAACAAAAGAATGTCAAACCTGGGAGCAGCTTGCCTTTTTACAGTATTTAATGTTAAATGTCTGTCGAGCTTATACGGGTTGTGCTTACTGTTAAAGATAACACAAGAAGATTATTTGTTTCCTAAAATACAAATGAAGCAGAAGTCGGGAAGGAGTAGATCAAACAGAAGTGTGTTTTGCGTTTGTTGTATCTTAAATTCCACGGGGAAAATGTGAAACGAGACAGCTACGTCATCAGTTCTCACTGCTCGATGATGGTAACAGTGGGAATTTGCTCCAGGGAAAGAAAGTGGAAATCTCAACAGGGCTGCTGCAGCTTGCCACTGCTGCTGGTTTGTAACTGTTAGCTTCCAAATGAGGAGCCAGTGGGAGGTGAAAGGGAACCTGCTCAGACGTCCTGCATTCACTTAAACCCTCTTTCTTCCCTTGATTTGCTAGGTATTTGCTGGTTTAAGTATATATGTGGTTCTGTTATACTGTTAGTCTTCAAGGCGACTTGAAAGTTTTCTTATTTAGAAAATATTCCTCTGGTCTTTGTACCAAGATGCCTACATATACATGTAGACACAGATTTATTTTTATATTCAAGCGAAACAGCACATTATTCCAAGATGGCAGAGTCAGCTCTATCTGAAAAATACCAATTCTCTACACTGCTGATAATAACTCTCCCCCTCCTGCCTTGCCAAATTACGTATTGTCTGGTCTCTTTATTTGTGGACCATAGGAACGGGTCTACTAGCCAGTTGAGGAGAGCATAATTTAAACTGCGGAGCATATTGAAGTGTTAGAAACAAGGAAAAAAAATAAGACAAGCGCCTTCACATAATAACATAGCAATCGGCAGCACACTCATTTAAATTAATGCATTTAATCAAGTAACCCAAACATTATGATGCAAAGGCTAAGGAGAATTTAAAGTTAAATCAACATCCTATGGGGGTGGTGCAGAGGAACAAACAAGGCAGGGGAAGGGGTGAACCCGAGAAGATACTCTTACACTATCCACATCAGCCTGTCTTCTCTCCCTAGGCTTGTTTTTCATCCTTTGGCATGACAATTGTGATTCTCCAGCCTCCCCAGGAAGAAGAGCAAAATCTCCTTGAAGCTGAACTAAATTCATCAGCAAACAAAATTACATTCATTTGATAAAACGCTAAATGGAAAAAGGCAGGTTTATTTTAAGACTTCGACAGGCTGTTTTAGTTAGCATGCACAGTGCACAAGGCAGGAGTTCGGTTGCTAAGAAAATGGTTGGCATGTTTCCACAAGCTTCATGTGATGGGAAATGCATCTGTTCATTTTAATAGGGAAACAGAAGAAGACTGAAACACACAGTACAGGGCATGTTTGGTGAGTCACAGCAGAACACAGGGCTAGAATGACTTCTGTATCTTCTGTTTACTTTATTAAACCTTATTGTTACAGACATTAGCCTTTCCTTATAATTAAAAAAAAAAGAGCCTTAATTTAATAGTGATGTTTTGTTAAAACATGAATAAATATTCATTGTAAATTGGACATGGTAAAATAACATTAGATTCTGCTTTAACATACACACAGACATGCACACATACCAGTATTTGTAATGTTTGCTACATACATAGAAGGGTCTTAATGTTTATTTACTGAACACATCAAAGCATATTTTTATTTACAAGCATAGTATTATACTGTGTGTATATTGCTTTTTCATTGAGATACTCATGACACAGATATTTTATGGATATTAAAGGCTTATCTTCTGTGTCATTTTGATGGTTTTATTATTATGGAACACTTAAGCTGTGTGGAACTCTTGCAGGACTTCCTCAGTGGTCAGTAACCCCAGTGGGCAGCACCTCTCAGTGAGTCTGATGCTCTGAGGTGTACTCATGAAATCCAAACAGGTTTAATACCATCAGCTTAGATATCACACTTATTTCTCTGGTTTTTGAGATACTGAATGAAATATATGAGCCTTTCTGAGCAGACTAATCCTCCTTCAGCCACTGGACAGGAATTTTCACTGCTTAGCCAAGAATAATTGTGCCACATTCAGATATACGAATTTGAAAGACAATGGGCAGATTCAGCAATCTCTTTAGTAACCACACTTACACACACACACACACACACACACACACACACACACACACACACACCATGATAGTCCTTGGAGAAAAGTAAGCACGGACATCATATCCATGGCGTTGGTGAAGATGCTGCTGTGTACAAAGAGGACAGGACCAAAGGGCTGGATTGAGGGGCCTGGTGAAGCGGCTCAGTGGGTAGCCTGAGGACTCATGTTTAGTTCCTGGTACCTACCTAGAGGAAAGAGAGGATTGACTCATATAGTTGTAAACACACACACACAGAGAGAGAGAGAGAGAGAGAGAGAGAGAGAGAGAGAGAGAGAGAATAAAGAAATGTTATTTTTACAAGAGTTGCACCAGTGTGAAAGAATATATTGCAACACAGTTTTTGGATTGCATGCTTTAGAGGCTAAGGTCAAAACATAAAAATGAGAAACAGGGAAAGAAACATGGTTGCCTCTTCTAAGAACTCCTTTGAACCCACTGTCTTCACTAGGGACACAGGGGAGAATAGGGAAATTCCAGTTAAAACAATAGGGCAAACAGACTTTTGATGATGCTGTAAAATCCTCAGCTGGCTGATGACAGGGAAGACTTTTAGTATCAACAAAAAAATTGAAATGTCTGCAAATTCTTTATCACAAGGTGTATTAGGAAGCTAAGATCAGTTGTAGAAAGTGTATCTGCCATTTAGAAGGTTCTGGATTTTATACCCATCAGGGGGAGAGAGAAAAGGAGAGGGAGGAGGGGAGGGAGATGGGTGGGGTGGGTGAAGGAAGAGGAGGGAAAGAAGAAAGAGACAGAGGGGGGAGAGAGAAGGAGACAGAGGAAAGAGAGAGAGAGAGAGAGAGAGAGAGAGAGAGAGAGAGAGAGAGAGAGAGAGAGAACACAAATGGCATATCAGGCTCAGCTCCTTTTTAACAAGGTACCTCATCTGAACTTACTATCAAGCTGTGCTACAAGAAGAAAGCACATTCCACACTCATGCTTAACTTGCAAAAAATACTTAAGTATGTGGCCAAGTCACTTCATAGGTTACTCACGGTGTTACAATCAAAGTGAGATACAGTGCAGACAAATAGATCTAAACATTTATAGCAGCTTAAACAAAATGGTTTATTTCTTGTACACTTAACAAACCAAGACTGTTATTCCTAATTGGCGGTGGATATTTATTAACACAGACACTCAGAGACCCAGGTTCATGATGTTCTTTATATTTATCTTCCACTGCCAGTCAGTAGACACTTGGCCTTTCATGTACCATCTGTCTTCAGTCAGCGGATGAAGATGGGAGTGTGAAGAGGGCATTTTGCATTTTGAAAACCTTGAATTAGAACTAGCATCAATCCCTAAGCTCAAACCTTGAGTCTCATTTCAGGGAGGGTGGGCTATAAAGTCTATTTGTATACCCACGAAGAGAGGAGGAAGCTGCTGTTACCTCGCATTCTAAAAATCGGATTGTACTGAGAATATTGAAGTAGGTTCTAATTGCAATCTGACAGTACTGTACACCAGCAAAGATGCAATTCATGTCTTAGTGAATAAACATTCATTTTAAATTGGCACCGTAAAAAGCAATACAATTTCTGAGTTGAATAAGTGCACAAAACTCTCAGGGTTTTCTTTAAATATAAAACTAACTTTGAAATACTTTTCAACTTAACTTCCACATGAAGTATACTCCTGCCATGCCATCATCTATACCATTAGTAATACTGTACATGGCAATAATATTTTTAAAGTTTTTTTGTTAGATAAGAGGAAATAATTCAAATAAGAAAAAAGAAAAACACAAGTGAGAGATGAAAAGCAGAACACCCACTACCAAGCCACCACTGGCAACCAGAGTAAAGATGCTTTAGTTTTGTTTCTCTTGCTGTGATAAAATGTGTACTCTAACCCCACCCCCAAGAAACTTAGGGGCAATTATTTTAGCTTATCATTTCAGGTTACAGTCTATGATAGCTGGGAGGTCAAAGTGACAGAAACCTTAAACAGCTAGGCACATCCACAGCTTGCTTTCTCCACTATTATGCAGTCAATCCCCTTTCTAGGGAATGGTGCCACCCACAGTGGATGGATCTTCAATGAACTAAACTAGGAAAACCTTTCCTAGGCATTCCCACAGGTCAATCTGATTTCGATAGTCTCTCATTGAGACTCCCTTCCCAGGTGATTCCATATTACATCAAGTCTACACTCAAAACTAGCAATCATAAGAGGCAAACACTACTAATTCTCTTTGACCACTTCATCCAGTGTTTTTTACATATAAATTCACAAAAGGCATGCTCTTTTGAACTTTTAAGTTGTAGGAGAAGGATCACTGAATAACCTGGCACCTGGTATTCGCTTACTTCTCCACAGAGAACCTGCAGTGTGTGATGAGGTAAGGGATGAGGAGAGAACACAAGACATCAAAAGTGAACAAAACACCCAGTTTCACAGCCAGAGGGGGGCATCTCTATTCCTCAGAGCTGAGAGTGAAAAGGCAAGAGGATACCTGAGGCCCAGTGCATAACCAGTCTAGCTCAGTGGTAAACTCCAAGTTCAATGTCTCAAAGAATAAGGTGGAGAGCAATGGAGGAAGACACCCATTGACTTCTGGCATTAATGTACGTTTATACATATTCATGTGCACATATACAAGCATAAGTATGGGCACACACACATGCACACTTATACAAACACACACAAATTCTGTTATTTGCTGCAAAATGGGTGGAACTAAGGACATCATACTAAGCTAAGTGAAAAAGACAATAGAGCCTAGAGAGATGGCTCAACAGCAAATTGCTGTTCTTGCTGAGGAACTGGGTTCAATTCCTAGTGTCCACATGGTGGCTCACAAATACCTGTAACTCTAGTTTCATGGCGCTGATGCCATCTTCTGGACTCCATGCCCACCAGAGACACATGCAGTGCACACGTATACATGCTGGCAAAACATTCATACATATAAAAATCAATATATTTTTAAAAAAATAAAACAAAAAATAAAGGAGACAGTAAAAAAACATGTACCATACAATCTGTGCTATGCAGATAAACCATTTTTCAAGTTGTCCTTAAGGTAGGGATTACCACAGACTGTCTTAGTTTGGGTTTTATCGCTGTGAAGAGACATCGTGACCAAGGCAACTCTTATAAAGGCAAACATTTAACTGGGACTGGTTTACAGTTTCAGAGGTTCAGTCCATTATCATCATGGCAGGAAGTGTGACCAGGAGAGTGTCCAGGAGAGGCTGGTTTCTACAAGCAGCCAGGAGGCGGCTCTTTTCTGCACTGGGCAGAACCTGAGCATAGTCTGACCACAAAGCCCATCCCTACAGTGATACACTTCCTCCCACAAGGCCACAGCTACTAATTCTGCCACTTCCCATGGGCCAAGCATATTCAAACCACCACAGACTGGAAGAGCTGGCAGAGGAGACAAGGTGGGAGGCAGCGTTGCTAGGAAGGTAAACTGACACAGCAATGCATAGTGCATTCATGTAGGGAAATACCACAGTTAATCCATTAGTACGATAAAAACTTAATAAATTCTCCTTAAAATCGGTGTTAAAAAAATCTCAAACTGTATGCTTAAAATGTGTGGTACTTTATTAATATAAACTACATTTCAATAAAGTTGACCTCTAATAGAAGAAAATAAGAAAATAACCCCCCCCAAAAAAAGGCAAATTGTTAAGTTTCTCTGTTTCCTAGTTTTCTTTCATTTCATTTGGTTTTGATTTTGTTTTGCTTTTGCTTTTGGAGACAGAATGTTGCTCTGTAGCCCCGGCTGCTAGCGTAGCCCTTATAGTGTAGCCCAGGCTTGCCTCAGTATTGCGGCAGGCTGTGCGTGCCACACAGCTGATGATTTGCTTCCCTTATGTCCTTCGCTTCTCTTCCCTTCTCACTTGCCCATCTGGTTTTTCCTCTCCTCTTTCATTCATTCTTTGATTTCCTGTCATTTCTAAGTACTTTCCCCTGTCTTATTTAACTTCATTTACAACACAATTCTCCACCCAGACTTTAAACCATCCTTATACCATGAGCTAGATTTAGCCTGCCCTCTGTAGCATTTGTATTCCTAAACATAACTGGTAAGGGCCCTGCCTCCTTGTTTTTAAAACCATATTCATTCACTCACTCATCTCGGGGCACAAAGTGAGTCACAGAACATGTATGGAGTACAAAGGACAGCCTGTGAAGTCAGGTCTCTCCTTCCACCCTGCAGGTCCCTGGGACAGAGCTCAGGTCATGAGACTTGGCAACAAACACCTTGCGGGCCCCACCTTCTTTCTCCCACCCTGCCCCTGCCTTACTGTTTCTGTGAAATGTCCCTCACAGACTCATGCATTTAAGCATTCAGTCATCAGTGCTGTATTGAGAGAATATGGAATAGAGAAGATGAAATCTTCAGTGTGGGAGATAGGGGGGAGGAAGTCCTGGGTTGCAGCCAGCTCTGGCTTGTGCTCTCCCAAGGTGCTTTGCCCTCTTGTGGCTTCAGAGCAGCCTTCCACCCACAGCACTGCAGGCAGAAGAAATCATTTCTCCCTTCAGTTGCTTCTTGTTGGTATTTGGTCAAAGCAGTGAGAACGTAACTAATCATTGTCACATATTCTTTTTAACTTATACTTGTTTCAAATAATAATCAAAGATAGTTTGAGGGATTGTTTGTTGTCATTAAAGTCACTCTATCAATAATTTTCTTTAAGGCTGCTGCATGAGGAATCTGCTCAGCAACATGTCTGAGACCATTTATAGTTATTTTATCAACAACCATATATAAAAATATAATGTTTCTCTAAATTATTAGTTAATTATGACCAACATTTACTGTTCTGTGCTCTAGTTAAGGTGCCCTTGAAGGGTTCACTCTCTGGCCCTTTATTGATTATTTGGGAATTTATTTGGGGAGCCGGCCTGGAGGACTGGGAAGTATGATGGGGGTACATTATGTGAAATTCCCAAATAATCAATAAAAATATTAGGTTGGAAAAAAAGAAAAATATTTTATTTGCTGTTACTTTGTAGTGTGTGTGTGTGTGTGTGTGTGTGTGTGTGTGTGTGTTTGTGTGTGTTTGTGAAAATGTGTGTGCACACACAGGTGTGTGGAGGTCAGAGACTAATTTTCAGATTTTGGCTTCCTCCTTCTCCTGTGGATCCTGGGGTTCAAACTGAGGTCACCCTTCTTTCCTGGGACCCACAGAGCCCCTCTCAGCCCCACCCCCATCTCACCCTGCCCAGCTTTCTAGACTGTTCAGAAATGTCAGCTGACTTTAGCTTTCACATAACTTTAGCTGGAAGAATAATTTTTACAGGTATAAGTTTCCAAAGCTTGTTAAAAGTCAGACTTGGTTCCTTAGATCTGTAATGTTGGCACTTGGGAGGCTGAGGCAGGAGGACCACGCCGACTCTGTCCCAAAACAGAACAACAAAAAGCACTGTGAGAGTGACTTTCTTCCCTCTATCTTCAATTCTGCACTTCAGTGATTATAAGTGGAAGAAAGTTTAATGTTGCTTTTGACAAAATGAAATCCACATGTTCTTCCTGGAACCTGACACCACTATGATTTTATAGAGTAAGAATCAGAAGACAGGAGGGATTAAAGGATTAAAGAGAGCTAAGTAAAAGCAAGCCACCAAGAGGAGACATGAGGAGACAGATATTTTTTGACTCTGGAATTTAGGATTAGTCAATCAGCAACACACAAAACTTTCTTTTAATGAGGTCCTTTCTTGTCCTGGAGGGCCTAGCTCAGTATTTCACTAAGGATCTCAAAGACTCTCAGATGCCCCTTCATCTTTGTTTGGGGCTGGGGTTGGTGGTGGGGTGAGGGTTAACAGATGACCTTGGTCTCTGAAAACGGGATTTTGAAAAATAATTATGGTTCAGCCATGGTCTATACCAAGGCTTCTCAAACCATCCATGGCAATCGACCATGCAAAAATTCTATAAATATAGTAAAAGCTAATTACTAGAATAATAACTTCACTTGAGTGAAAACATGAATGCGTATGCATAGAAGCTTGTCGTCTACTAATAGTTACAACAAACATCAAATTACTATGTGAACTTGCAATCAAAGTTCAGAGCGCTATCTCCAGTTCCTTCCACACAGTAAGTTAGTGGTCTGACTGGGGTCCGTCTTTCACACTTTGAATGGCATTGTTCTATTCATTTCTGGCCCCTGCATGATTTATTTTCAAAGTGAGTGTCTCTGGTGACATCAGAGAAGGTTGTCAGCTGGCTGTAGCTGTTGTATAGGCAGCTGGAGCAAATGCTGTGACCTCCTTATTCCTGTGCTCACGGAGAGTTTCCAAAATATATCTCTGGATATATTTAGTTTTTTCTTATTTTTTTTTCTAAAGTTGCATAAGTTCTGTCGCCTGCATGTATGTATGGGCACCACATGTCCTGGTGTCCTTGCAGGTCAGAAGAAGGTGTTGGAGCTCCTGGAACTGGACTTACAATTTGGTGTGAGCTACTGTATGGGTCCTCGGAATCAGACCTGGGTCCTCTGCAAAAGCAGCAAGTGCTCTTAATCACGGAGCCACCTCTTCAGCCTCTAACACATTTAGTTTATATAAAAATCATGGTCTATAAATAATGTTCAAATCCCAGAGGATCTATTTGCATAGCGTGTCTAATTCATGTTTTCCACAGTTAAAAATCTCTTTTAAAATACCACTGCTCACGAATTTAGTGCCCTAATGAACGTTACATGGCAAAGGAGTTGTGCATTCTGGTTTTTGCTCCAAGTAAACATTCTCCAGATCCCCTCTGTCCTGCGGTCTGCTAAGCCCCCCATCTTGGTCATTACACTGGCTCAGCCTTTCCTTAACCTTATGGAACACAAGGCATCCAGACAGGTGCATCCAGGGAGAACATTTTATTAATCTCATTTTCTCTATCCCCATGACTCTGCTTAAGCTTCCAGGGTCCTATTTATTCTGAGATTCACGGTACCCAGTATGACTGGCAGGGGTGTGCACTAGCAGTCACAGCTGTGCTGTTGAGCAGTGAGGTTCTCCTTTCCTTGATCATTCTTTCCCTCTGAAATATGTGAATTTCATCTCCTGGAGTGGAAAAAACACCCCTCCCTAAAAACAGCAACAGCAATGTTTATGCAGTTAACTGCACAGTCACCAACTGCACTTAACTGCTTGGATTGCAAAGAATAATTTTCTGCAACAAGGTTGTTTCATGCAACAGAATATTGGCCTTTGGGATATCTTCTAGTCTTTGTTAAAATGAGGCAAAACAAAAGCCATCTATCCACCTACTGGGGTATCATTTCTTCAACCACCTTTGATGGTAGCTTCTTAAAAAAAAATCACTTGTATGATCATTATAATAAGCACAGAAATTATATAAGATCTTAGTGTTACCTTCCCTGTAAAATGTCACTGTGAGCTGTTAATTTTGTGGCAGTACATCGGAGCTCAGTGGCCTTACTGACAGCTCTACCTTGGCATTAACACAGGACCTGACCTTGTTTTTTTTGTTAATTGCTATCCTCTTTACCTCCTTAAATATGGTATATTATTGTTTTAAGATTGAAAAATGTGCTAGTGGAAAGGTTCACATTTACGAGACACTACTTTGAAAGTGTTTGCATGCCCAATCAAAGTATATGCATGGTTATACATATGAATTAATGACGATTATGAGCAGGGATAATTTCTAAGCCCTACTTCTGGATAAGCTTTCATCATTTGGCAAGAGGATAAAGTCCATTCTCTGCCTTAGAGTCTCTCTTGGGTGTGCTTCTGAGAAAAGGCTCTAACAGTTTTGAAGACAGAAAGGGATCTCAAGATCCAGAAGTAAGACACTTCCCTTAGATAGCAAAGAGATAACTAGAAGGCCACAGTCTGGACAGCCACGCCTTCTGAGAGCAAATGGTTAATCATACATGGTTCCAATGTTCCTAGTGCTGCTAGCTGGTAACCTAAAAGGCTTCCGGCTATCTACAAATAACACATTTAAGCACCAGGCATCCTGCTCTTGTCTAGGACATAGGCCTATCACCTCTACTCTGGATTTCTTCTCTTCCAACCTGGTTCCTCATGTGGAACCTTATTCATCACATTATCTATGACATGCAGCTACAGGGAAATCAAGAGTACGTGGTTTCACTAGATTCTTGTATCTTGTTTATGAGAAGACAAGAAGACCTCCAAAGCATTTATTACCAGTCCACACATCTCCAGTGCCTGGAGTTGCACAGATAAGCTCTGCTTCACATTCACAACACTAGCCAAACCTCTAGTTCAAAGACAGAGCACACCTAAGGCACCAAGGCTGCCTCTGGAATTTGGTAGGTGGGTTAAATGTCAATAACTAGTGTTGGAGTATGCGTTTTTAATTACCTGCTCCAGGATCCAGATTAAAATAAAATAAAGTCATATGGACATAACACTGCCTGATGAAGTATTGTTAAATTATAGACTATATGTCACATGTCTTAAAAACTTAAGCTTCCTGACATACAGGACAGTGTTAGAGTGGTCAGTTGCTTAATTGGTATTTATGCTTAGTCTATGGTAATCAAGTTTCCATGTTTATCATCTTGAAGGCTTTTCCTTGATCCTTACGACACAGATGCTAAACTGCAGAGTGCTGTGTCCTGTGTTGGTCCTGAATGACAGCTGGTTTAAAGTGAAGTGCTATTGGCTGAGGGTATGGTACAAGGTCTTCTTCCCATAATTTCAGAAAGGGTCACCCATCCTTCAATCCTTTTCCTTTTGCTGCCTACTCTGACATGTTTTCGTTATGAAAAACCTTGACTCATGTGTAAGATGAGAGTCTGGAAAAAGTAATTAAGTAGGTTATTCCATGCTCATTTTTCAGTAAATGAAGTCTCACCTTCCATGAAGTGGTTTTAAAAGGGGGAGAGAAAATCATTTTATTTCATTAAGACCACAAGCTCTCCCAAAAAAAATGCTCAATCTGACAAATGAATAGAGAGGCACCGAGGGCACGGGTTTTAAATGTGTTTCGAGGTAAAGCAAAGTCCAGAACAGATTCATTGCAAATTAGCTCTCACATATTTCTAGCAAAATGAACAGCCTGCTCTGTATTGACAACTGAATTCTTTCCTGTCTTAATGTATAATGTGCCCTGGATTGATCAGCCTTAACTTCCCTTCAAAGATTCCAGGCCGAAGAAAAATCAGATTGAGTGTGTGCTGTTGGGTGTGTGGGGGCTGGGAGCTTTTCTTCTCGGCGTGCAGTGGTTACATCAAGATTTCTGCCTGCCTGAGGCTATGTGAATCCAACCCATTGCAAGCAGGAAATGTATGTTTTTCACTCAGGATAACTAGGATAACTGAGGGCTCTCCCTCCCCCATAGAATAGAATGTTGGGAGTGTCTTTATTTTAGTCAGAATATGTCTTTGTATGCTCAGGAGATGCTTAGGCCACTGGTGGTAACGGAACAATTGAGAACAGCTTCAACTATAAGGAAATTACAGCAGATTCAGACTGGGTTTGCAGAGCTGCCACACAGTGAGTGGGGACATGTTTTAAGTCTTCTATCTTTCCTGACAGAATTCTGAGAGCTCCTTGAGTTTTCTTTGAAACAGCCCCGCCATTTCCCCGAGAACAGAACGATGCAAGCAGCTGTAAGGGCAACAGAGGTCCCTGTTCTGACTCAATTGTCATGTGCTGTACACGTGACAATTCTCAGATGCCATGCTTGCTTTCTCACACAGAGTACCATGTGTTCTACTGTGGACTTGTATCCAGAGACCCCACTCAGGCAGGAAAAAAGGAAGGCAAAGTATAAGCATGTATATAATTCTCGATGCCTTTTGTGCATACACAAAGACATGAGTAACATAGATGCATGTAGCATTCGTTTAGCGATTCCATGATTGACTACCACTTACTCAGTGCACCTCTAGTGAGATAACAGGCTTCAGGTGGCTGCTGCTCTTGACTGCCATTAGTTCCCAGGAACTTCATCCACTGTTGAAATGGGCATTTAGAAGATAACACAGGATGAAAGCCTGCCATCCCTGTCTTCATTCTGTGTCTATCTCCCTAACTGTGGATCTTCTACTGACTGCCCATTCATTATGTCCGGAGCATCAGTCTAAGAGCATACCTCATCCCTCTCTAAGGCTGAAGGCACAGAGATAACTCATTGAATAAACCTGCAGTCATTTGGACTTCAGGACAGCAGAACTCATAGGATGACCCTTGCTGGACTGTCCCCCGGTGAGGGCAGGATCCATAAAAGCAAGGCTGCAGCTGGAGCAGGAGGGACCCGCTCTGCAGAACCAGACCAATTCCTCAGAGACAGTGGTAAGGATTTCCTGGGCCCACTGCACAGAACCCAAACTGAGGCTGTGTGTAACCAGCCCACATCCTGACTAGAACAGTTATGCATACCTCTATCCCCTGTTCCAAATCTCTTATTTAGTTTTGAAACTCATGTATGTCATTAGCATAACGATAAACTTGGGGGGTCACTGAAACCTTTTACTTGATCCTGTTCCTGATTGATCCTTGGATCCTCTTCTGTTTGTCACCATTATCCATCTGGCATATTGGGAGCATGTGGCTGAACCTAGCTTGGGGAGGGAGGGGGTGCCACTCAACCCAGTCCATTGCTGAAAATAAAATAAACTCTGGTTACATCATGATCATCTCACTGTACCATATATCCTTGTTTGACCTATTTCATATGTGTGTATGTGCATGTGTGTGCATGTTGTGTGTGTTTGCAGTGTCAGGCCAGAGACATCATTGATTGTGATCTTCGCTAATGCCTCCTTTGAGCCATCTTTCATTGGCCTGTACTCCCCAATTGCCTAAACTGGCTGGCCAACAAACTTCAGGGATCTGCTTACCCTCTTCCCCTAATGCTTGGGATTACAATGTGCACCTACATGACTGTCCTTTTTTTATGCACGAGGAAAAATGACGCAGATTCTCATGTTTGCCTCTACTTTACCCACTGACTATCCTAAGACTTAGTTCCAGTGTACCCTACCCAGGCTAACCTTGACTCGTGATCTCCCTCTTTCCTCCTCACTAGTTTGCTCCTAGTGGTCAGGATGCTCAAAGCATTTAGCAAATAACACCAGCAAAAAGAGTTGATAGAAAAAATATGATTTCGGTACAAGCTAGAAGGGAATTATCCTACTCGGTCCTCATAATTTCAGCCAAGGCAAAATCCTGCAACAAATGAGGGAGTAACTAAGGCAAAACAAGAACATTTGTCACTGCATCTTAACACACATGCACCACTTCATTGAAAAGTAGATCAAACAGGGGCTCAAGGTCTGGCTTAATACATATCTTCAACAAAGATGTTCAATTTGTAGAGAAATGACAGAGCAATAGGAAACAATCTGGTTACCTAACATCGAGAGACTGGAGGGTAAAACCATGGGAAGAAACTACCAGGATACTTTTTGCTTTCCCAGTTCCTCTGTTTCTGTCTATTAATTGTCAAGAGCTGTCTACTGAAAACCAGAATGTATATCCCATCTTTCAGTTCATCTTCTGATTAGTGCTCCTTCACTGTCCTTATTTCATAAACACTTTCTCTACCAGAGGTATATTTGGATTAACATATTCTGGTGTCTTTCACCCCCTTCACATCTCTTCATCTCTTCCCAGGGGATTAATTTGTTCCTGATACCCATGAAAGTGCAGCTTTGAGGTTATGCTGGCTCCTTACCCTGGCTTCCTATCTAGTAATCCTAAGGACCCCTTAATTTTTAGAATCTCAGAGATCTGCTCTTGGAACATCTAATTAAATAATGGTGGCAATGTATTTACAGAAGTTTCTGCCTCCTGATAAAGTCAGAATGATCTAAGAGGAGAGATTGGTGGCACACCGGAAGTGTCGCCAGCTCTTCTCTGCTGAGTTGGTTCTCACCAGTCTGCTGGCTGGTTTGTTGCGATCACCAACTCTGTTTCCACCCATTCAATCTGCTTTCAAAAGATCTTGTTTCTTCCATTCATCTAATCAATACGTGTGTGGAAAGGACATTGCTTGGCAGTGAACGTAAGGCCATTTAGCGTAGGCTGTTCTTCCCACATACGAAGACTGATGTGCACGCCGTGGGGGAGCATAATTCCTCTGCTCTGCAGCAGAAATACTTTCAAATTCAAGCCCTGGCACACATACACACAAATCATGTGCACATGCATGTTCGTGAGCATGCATGCAAGCACAAACAAGCATGGGGGGGGAGTGGGAGGGAGAGAGCAGGGGAGGAGTGAGAGAGAGAGAAAGCAAGAGAGAAAGGAGAGAGAGAAGAGAGGGAGAGAGACAAGCCATGCTTTGTTCAAATTTCTCTCCAATACAATTAGGACTTGAATTTCTGGAGATTTTCCCCAAGGCTATCATTAGAAGCCGGAGACATTCTTTGTCCGTTAGTGGTGTGGGTGGGTGCTTACTGATGCCATTCTAGACCATGCTGGAGATGACCTTTGACTGGCCTATCTGCCCGAGTTTGTATCTGCTTCTACTTTAAGTCACAATGACCTTTGCTTTTAAAATTATTGTGTATAGTTTTTTTTTACTTATAGTAGTATTACTATTATTATTATCTTATATGCAACGCATTTGTGAATACCAGTGCATGTGGAGGTCAGAGAACAGCTTCCGGTGGAATCAATTCTCCCCTTCCATCTTGTTTTTGAGGCAGTGTCTTTCTCGTGGCTTCTGCCAAGTTGTTTACTCCAGACTACCTGGCCCATGGGCTTCTGGTGAATCTCCTATCTTTACCTCCCATCTTGCTATATAAGTGCTAAGATTAGGGATTTATGCTGTCACATCGTAGCTTTTCAATGTAGGTTTCCAGGGATTGAATGTGTGTCATCAGGCTTGTGCTCTAAGTGCTTTCTACCCACTGAGCCTCACTGTCCCCCTTTTTAAGTCAAGATATACAAAATACTATCCTAAACCCCCACAGCAGTTATGCATTGACTAAAGAAATACATCATAGACAAGCATCATTAACTAGCATGTTGAAATGATTTGGAATTTTCTGTACCACATTTCCATATTATGTGTCTTTGGAAGTTGGTATTGTACTTCCGTGTATAAGACTGCAGTTCCTCAGTGAATAGCCAACCCAGGAAGCTGAGAGCCCACGTGTCACCATCCCCATGTCTCAAGACCTGCATCCCACAGGCTAGGAACCAATGTCTGAGAGTTTTTTAGTGGATTTTGCAGAAGAAAATACCATAAACATAGCTTGAATAGTATTGTTATAACAGGTCTACAGTTCTACTAATGATGCATTGAATTTAAAAATTAAAATTAGTGAGCTGAATGTAAATAGCTGATTATTTTGTGATGGAAATAAGCTTTGGTTTCTAGTAACTCCTGAGGCTAATTTTTAACCACAGTACACTGCTCTAGTTTTTGGCATGATACTAGACACAATTTAATTCCTAAAGGTATAAACCCAGGGAACAATGTGTATAATGCTTGAGTTATGTTCAAAACTGATCGGCATGGTGGCTGGGGGGATTTCTTATTAAAAATTATTGGACAGGAAAGTGCCTTCAACCGCAATATAAAGGCAATTTGCAATTACTGTTCTGTTTCTTTCACTTTCTATTCTTAGTGTATAAGCAGTTCGCAGCAGAACGAGCCTTCCCTGTTCTTAAGTTTCTTATGTTTTTACAGGAAAAAAAAAAAAGAGCTTCCATTTCAATGCTTCCCTGTAACAAAATGTTCTAAATTTACCCTTTGTCCTTGTTTCCACTGCCAGTAAAGGCAGATGCAGATTCTGTAAGGGACTAGCGGATCCAACTCCCTCCCTTCACTATATGACCATGTAAAATAACACCACTGAGCTTTAAAGATTCTGAGGATGAAGGACATATTTAATTCTAAATTGCGAAGGAGAGCCATTCCTTGAACAAAGCAGTGCTTTAAAAAGTGAGGCAAATCAAATTTATTTTGATCATTTCGGATTGACTTAGCTCTGGGCTACCTAAAGATGAATTTCTTATATAAAAAAACCATGCAGCTGTTCAAAACACAGCCATGAATTTGCAAGTTGGATGCCTAAGAACTGTACAGCAGAGAAGCTGTGCTCAAACGATGGGTGGAGGGTGAAGAATGCTACTATTCCTTCTTTTAGTATTTTAACTAAACAGACCTTAACACTGTAAAAAGACAAGTGTTGGGTGTGTGGGTGAAGCAGGATTCACAAAGGAGCACCAAAGAGTATGTCAAAAGCACCATGCAAATCAAAATTAATAGTGACATTACTCAAAATTTTCATCTAATTAATTTAATTTACTACAAATAGGTGTATTGTTCATTTATTCCTTAATTCTATTCAGCTAGAAGGCTGGGTAGAGATTCTGCAGTGTTTTTAGTGATTCACTTCTATCCGAGGCTAATGGAGAAGCTATGCTTTAGCTTCTGTCCCCGAACCCGATCCCCTCTCAGACCTTTATTTATTGTGTGACATTGAATAAATTATGTGTCCTTTCATACTTTCATTTCCTTTTTAGTGTAACAGAAATTGAGTGGTGATTCATAGAGATGTTTTGGGATGATTGCTTTGAATCTTTTCCACATGTTCGAAATACCCGAAGAGGTTTTAAAACCATCAGGGTAAAAATAAGCCTGTGCTTTCTTCAGACAGCACACTTTTACTGTGATGTACAATGTCACGCCGAGGACACTTAAGTCTGGCTTATTTCAACTTCTGCAAAGAGCCTGATATAAGGGTGTAGTTTCATCGGTGAAAACTTTCCCTATAACTATCTACAGAAAATAAAAATATGCAAAATCATTAGAATGGGAGGCGTTTTATGAGAAGAATCAAAGAACTTAGTTTAGTTTTATACAGCCATGAAAATAGTGTTACCACAGTAGCCACAAGAACAATATCATTCAACATTCCCACTAGGGATAAATTTTTCAAGAATTCAGAGACAATCTATATAAAAGACTAACGTCACCAAGCCCATGGTAAAATAGCACTAATGAATAATTCAAAACTAGTATTTTGGCAACAAAAAAACTTTCTTAGCTTCTCTGTGGGCACTGAAGACCTGGCATACAGCATGTGCCCTAAAAGTTTGCTTCTGGTATTGCAGAAGGATGAGAATTCGAAGCATAAACTCACCTGCAGTGACACCAAGGCTCAGAAGCAGATGTGTCCTGTAAATCCAGGTCAAGGATCTTCAAGTTCCAGCGGAAATGGGTCTAACATGGACTTCAGATGAACCTCTATGCTCAGGCCTAGATGCTACAAAGCATTTAGAGCTGGCACCTCCAGGCACTGGCCAACAGCAGAGCTGTTGAGAGCTCTGAGTAACCTCTGCTGTTCATAGGTAGAGAGCAAGACACTGAGTTAGATTCCCAAGCAGCAGCAACAAAATGCCACACACCCCAATAACTTAAAACAGTATCAACAGGTTATCCTACAGCTCTGGGAGTCAGAAGTCAGACAATGGTTTTGCAGGGTTAAAATAAATCAAGGTTTAGGCTTAGTTGCTGTCCTTATTCCAGGAGAGAGCCCATTCCTTTGCCTCTCCCACCTTCTAGAAGCCTACCGCCATGTGTCCTTTCTAAAACTTTTCAGGTAACTTTGATCTCATGACCTCTGTGTCTAGGATCCTCTTTTTCTGACTCACTTGCTGTCCTTTCTCTCTCCCGGGAGCTTCTATAATCATCCTGCCCTCACCTGAGTGCTCCAGGATAACTTTTCATCTCAATAATCTTTCACCTAACAGTATTTGCAAAATCCTTCCACCACAGGACGTAAAATATCCTCAGGCTCTAGAAACAAGGACTGGCCACTGAGCTCATCGTGGGAAAGAAGAAATGAAGAGCTGAGGTTACAGAAGCTGAAGGAGAGCATCGCAGGCCTGATTTCAGATTTCCCAACTTCTTTGGATGGGTTTTTCATGAAATACAAGGCAGATGAATTTGTGAGCCTGTAAATACCAAAATAAATAGCTACAGTGGTTTACACGCAAAAGAAAATTCTTAGACGG
This sequence comes from Arvicanthis niloticus, assembly GCF_011762505.2. Lineage (NCBI taxonomy): Eukaryota > Metazoa > Chordata > Mammalia > Rodentia > Muridae > Arvicanthis > Arvicanthis niloticus. The sequence goes on along the minus strand of NC_047678.1, from coordinate 4,860,442 downwards.
TATTTCATAGTTCTTTTTAAAATCAGTAATAAGTGGCTTAGATTTCTGTTTGTTATCACTTGTCCCCTTATGTAGGTCAGAAAACACCACAGGCCTTCTCTAACCCTCCCGTTCACGTCTTGTGCTCCAGCTGCAGAATGAGTCCCCTGGCTTCTTTGGTTTCTAAACCTAAACTGAACTCAAAGTGTTCTTATCTGAGAGTAAGAAATCTACTTGTCCAGGCTGCCAGCACCAGGAAAGGTGAGAAGACACAGGGCCAAATTTCCCTAGCCCCCCACAATTCAGATCTGAAGTTTTAGATCAGAATTTCAAGAAAAAAAAAAAAAAAGTGACTTGTGCCCTCGTTTCACTTCCTTTGCTGTGCTCAAATAACCTGACCAGAGCAACTTTAAGAGAGAAAAGGATTGATTTAGTTCAGGGCCACAGTCCATCATTTCAGAGAGGTCAAGATAGAAAACAGCTACTCACATCCACATCCACATTCCAACATGGCCACGCCTCCTAACCCTTCCTCAAAGCTCCGCTAACTGGCAACCAAACATTCAAATATATGAGCCTATAAGGGGGCAATCTTATTCAAACCCCCAGCAAAAGAGTAACCTCGTTGGACTGTTTATACCCCATATTAGAGGGATGGAGAGGGTCATGAGACCTTCATCTACATATCCACCTGTTATGGCGCTCCTCTGTCATAATCGCACGTGCCTTGGGAGGCGCTACAGTGTGTAGGCCGGGGAACTAGAGGAGTAGGGATCTATGTGACTACAGGGAAAGCCATCGTCCTTGTTGAGTAAAAGCTTTCAGGTTTGGTTTGTTAGGGTAACAGTATCCACACTCCTGTAAGTCACCCCTCACCTATGCTCAGTAAGGAAGCCCTGGTAAACTTAGTGATTCCTCAGAAGGAAGTTCTGCAGAATTGTGCCTCAGTTTGATGTTGGGATCTTAAGAGGGGTACACAAACAGGAAAAACAGTGGAATAGAAAACATAATATTCTATCCTTAGAAATCTTGAAACCTGGAATTTGCAGCTACTGTCTCTCCATTCTTTCTTAGGCTCTTCCTACCTCAGTGACAGCAAGCTTACACACACAATCCAAACCCAGGAAGGGCCCAGATACAGGAAGGTGCTGATTTCAAATGCATGGCCAAAATTTCAATGCATGACTAAAGCCTTGATGTCTGGTTTGAGGTACAGTTTTAACTCTCCACAACGTATCAGGGAGGAAGAAAAGAAAGATGATTTAAGCTCTGGGCTATGTTCAATGTTCAATATGCAGGCACTGACAAGGAAGAAGTACAACACTCTGCCTCTTGGGCTGCAGACCCTCCAGGGGTCTTTGCCAAGGGTGGATTTTAGCAGCCCCTGATTTTTAATAGTACAAGCCACCACATAGGCCAAACAGCAACCAACTTCCTTGAAAAACCTTCGCCTTTTAAAATACTTGTAGTGGTGGAGAAATATCTTCAGGGCTATGAGTCTGTACAGCTCTTGACGATGACCTCCTTTGTTTCCCTGCATCTAAGTAGGATTGCTTACATCTACCCAATGTTTTATTCTTTTTAGCTTCTTCACGTACTATACTCATGCAGACAACCTTCCCCCACATGAACACATACTTAAAATTTTTAAGTGTAAGGATAGTTTAAAAGTAGTTCATTGATCATAATTCCTAAAAGGTCTTATAAATGATGGGCCTGGTTGGCTAAACCACACGCAAAAGTTAGTTGCTAGGCATTATCGATGTCTGAGAAAGACTAAGAGTAAAGCGGAGCCGCGTGCTGTATTAAAGCAGCACCGGCATTAAGGATGACCTCCTTGAATTTTGCCTTTAATTCTTACCATAAATACAGAACATATTAATAACCTATTTTGTTCTAATTATTCCCCATGTCTCCCCCTTTTCCTTCTTTCTCCACTGCTCTATGGCCACAATTTAAATTCTGAGGCTAAATGGATAGATAAACGGGTTTAGGTATCCCCTAAAAAGACCATGACCCGACTTTTTAAGAAACAACTACATATGATTTCAAACATATACAGTCTCTTTACTCACCAGGCCGCTGACACCATTGAAAACCAAAATCATTATAACTAGCTAAATAAAGTGTGTTGTTGTTTAAAAGAAAATCACCTCTTCCGTCATAAATTTTTCACCCAGTTTAAGTCAACATTAACATTTATGGTGGGAAACTGGAGCAAAAAAAAAAAAAATCATTCCCAGCGAATCACATTGATTTTGATTTGTAGGAAAAACTAATATACGAAACATGATGTGCACAAAACAAAATAATATTCACATTTACCAAGGAAACCTGCCTAGCAATGCTCCGCTTGGTAGAAGGACATCGTTAACATATATAAATAAAAAGGTAGTTTTTATTTGGAGATTGTCAGAAATTAAGTGGCTACCAAGATATATTAGAAGGAATAAAGTAAAACACTTATGGGAAAGAATCCTCAAGTATCCACCTCGGAGAATCGTCCCCCGTTGTGAACCGTGCTCATAATCCACTGATCTCCTGTGTTCACGTTTCGGTCCCAAGTCACTCTGCTCACTTTTTTGTGCTTCCCATGCTGCTAGAATGAATGACCCAGTGATATTTACTGTCCAATCAGGGCTACTTATCTATCTACCTTGTAGATTACTCTCGAAAATGCAGATGACGAAAAGATACTTTGTGAACATACGGTGGGGATATATGCCTTTGGATAATTTGGTTTAAAGTATTTTTCTTGATTGGAATTGCGTGGGGAAAGTCAAAGAATATAATGTGAACACTTCAAGGAGTCCCAAGACTGGTCTTCACAACAGAAATAGTAATGTCCTGTAATGGGTATGGTAGCATTCTGTGGGCATGGCGACGATCAAGAAAGATGTGATGGATATCAAGAATACTACAAAGAGCTATAAAGTTCTCAAATCCATACTTGTTTTTTGTTCTCCTCTCTCTCCCTCATCACTCTCGAAAGAGATGATCCGACAGCTACAGCGTCTCTCTCTCTCTCTCATCTCTCTCCTTCGACACACACCACACACACACACACCCACCACACACACACAGAGTGTTTCCTCTTTTCATTTAAGTTATCGTTGCTCCATAGTTACCTTTCCACTTTACCAGGTTCAGTAAGCTTTAACCTGGTCAGGCATGCTTTCCCAGCCTCTATGTAACCACGGAGAGAACAGCGTGGATTTCCCCTGGGACCTGACCACAGTTCTGAAGTTCCCCTGAAGACCCTGTGCCAATCTCTTACAAGTCTTCCAGCCAAATCTGGCTCCTCTGCGTTCAGAAACTTCTTCCCAGATTCTTCCATCACTGTCCCTCCTCACAAGGTCAGAAATTATATTGGAAATGCATGCGTGGAGCCAACTGTTCCCCAGGTAGACTCCGTCAGTGGATCTAACTTAAACAGCAGGAGGAGCGGCACGGACTGGAGGAGTGGCACGGACCAACCGATCCAAATTTCTCCAAGGCGCTGACTTCCAGCTCAAAGCTGAAGCCTTTCCTCAAACGAGAGCGTCAGGCAGGCGAGCTAGCAGTCTGTTTGGGTCCTGTCCCCTTGAATTAAGCTTGTATTTAACACTCTGGCAGTCTTCCACTTACTAAGGATAGACAGGTAGGCACGGCTGGCGTAACAATCCCTGTATCTGGCACGCTCCCCACAATGGCTAGCAAATCCCAGAGGCCCAGGACATCCAGTAATTGTATGATTATGACTTTACTGGTCCGGGGGTCCTTAAGAAATCTGAGAAGAAAAAGGATCCAGAACTTGGCCTTAATCGCTCTGTGTTGTATTTGGCTCTTTTGTAGAAAGAAACCTGGGATCACATCAAACCTTAATGGAGAGACTTTTTCACCTTCCTCTTAATCAAAATATCAAGTTTTCTCCTCCATTCGTTTTTTTCTCCTACCTCGAAGTGGTGGGTACCTGACACGGCGAGGACAATTCAAGTTTGGCAAAAGAAAGCCTGAGAGATTTCAATCAGCCAGGCCAGGAAAACAAGCAATTATCGGAAAACTTCTGAGTCCTAATCTTTTGTGTCCTGCGAAGCTCAAATAACTCAGGTGAAAATGGGACTTCTCCTAAATTATCTCAAAATAGCTTTTGTTGCTCTGTGCTTTTTTTCCCGGCTGAAAGGCATTTCAGGCAACAGAGAACCTCGGAGGACCATTGTCCCATTCAATAGGGACGCGTGGGCTTTCTGAGATTGCACAGAGTTTCTCTTCTCAGGGATCGCTCCCCAGCTCCAGCTCCAGCTCCAGCCCAAACCATTAGGAAAGAAGACCGACTGGTGTGACAAGAACAGACTCTGTGGCAGGGAGGACCTGCTGTCCTTTTTCTTGTAGAAAAGAACTCTGGAGAAGGTTATCGAGATAGTCTGATAAAACAACGTAGATAGACCCAGGTTGTCAGGCATGGCTGGGAAAGACTAGCAGTTCTATCTAGTTTTCCCGTTTCCCCACCTGGCAAGGATGGCCATACATCTGTTTTTCCTATGGTGTCGGTATAATTATTAACAGTGCTCCAGATGTGCCTGTTAGCGCAATAAAATATAAGCTGGCTTTCTGCTTCCACGTGAAAGTTGGTTTTTGACCCTGTTCTGTTTGGTTCTCCTCCTGGAACCCACACTCTGTCTTTGTTGAGGGACTGTAGTGGCAAGCAATGAAGCAGGTCAGCTGAGGTTGAGGAAGGAATTTCTGGGAAAAGGCACAGAGGAAGTTCACAGAAGGTGGGTCCCCTGTGAGGCCCAGACTTCTGAAAATGCAAGTTACTCTTTTATCTCCGGGCTCTGTGTTCTAATGATTGCTTCTCTGCATACCGCACTTTTGTGCGTATCATCAAAGACTGGCTTTCGCCTCCATGCGGTCACCATCATCTCTAGCCTTGAATCATCTTCAGCCCATCGATAAACCTTCCACTCTCTTAAAAGAATTTTTAGGTTTCTGATGAACACAAATACATTCAAAATACACTGCCTTGGGTCCTTGGGTCGAACATCTGCCTGTGACTAAGTTAGCTGTGCCAGGGAAGGAGGGAAGGAGGGAAGGAGGGAAGGAAGAGGAAGGAAGGAAGGGAAGGAAGGAAGGAGGGAAGGAAGGAAAGGAGTAAGGGAATTTAATATGTCTCTCAGATGAGGGTGTGGGTGAAGAATGAATAGATGGCAGGGACGATGGCTCTGTAGTAATGCACAACTTTTGTTGTTTTGTTTTGAAAGACAAGGTTTCTCTATGTAGCTCTGGCTGTCCTGGAAACTGACCCTGGCCTTGAACTCGTGAGATCTGCCTAACTCTGCTGGGATTAAAAGCATGCATCACCACCACCCTGCTAGTAAAGCCACAGTTTACACAGATCCTTCCTAAGTCTCAGAGACACTTGTCCACCATTGCTCAACTGGAATGATTGTCACCCTCCAAGAATATAATCAATGCTGGGGGGGGGGGGGGCGACAGGGACACATGTAAGATGGGGAATGTGTAAGGTGATCACATTTGGTAAGACATGAATGTTTTATCAATCTCAGTGACCAAGGACCTTAAACTTAGACTTCCCAAGCATTCCCAGAGAACTCTTGCTTAGTGCTCTGGGACAAAGCAATACAAAAATTCTCAAATCTAGCTTTAAATCAGTTCACATTTGCATTTACAAAATCTAAGTGTCTGGGTTTATATGACCTCTGTCTGATAACACTGCTCTCAAACCACACACACACACACACACACACACACACACACACACACCACACACGCGAAGGTTGCCTTCACCCTAACTTTTTTCTGTTTGTTGCATATGTAAATAGATTCCTTTTCATTCCTCCTTTCTCTGTAACTTCCTCTTTTTGGCCCCTTTCTTTGGTCCTGTTTGGGTGCTATTGTCTCTTTAGTTGTGTCTTAGTATTCTGGAGCCTCAGCATCAAGCTGGATTCCTGTAATTCCTGGCAGTTGCTATTTACTCTGTCCAAATGTAATAAAATGTTTCTTATATTGTATTGTCCCTTACATTCACCTTCCTTCCCCTATGGATTTCACAAACCACCTGGAAGCAGGAGATGAAAGGGTTACGCCACCTAGAGGGGTGCAGGAGCAATGCTAGTATTCAGGCTTAAAAGTATTTGACCACCCCCACCACACCCCCATCCCCTTTCTTGGTGGAATCAACAGGGACTCACAGGGATTCCATAGGGTGTTTCACCTTACTCTTCCTGCTTGGCACTGGTTCTCAGTCTTCCCCATCTTTATACCACGCTTCTGGCTCCTTGAAGCCCTGGTCCAGAGGTCAGGCTCCTTTCTACACACAGGGAAGTTATGAAGGAAAGTCACAGGCAGATATGTGCCTCCCGAGAAAACTCCTGGATAACTTTTGGCTTCCTATAGATCCACAACCTCCAGGCCTCAGTCCTGGCATCCTAAGGGCTACATGCATTTGGAGAAAGAAGTCCTCCGTATCCTCAGATAGATTTCCAAGTGTCACTCGCCCCCAAAGTGGCAGCATTTCTTTTGTCTTTCTTTTCTTTTCTGTTTTGATTTTTGTTTTTTTTTTTGTTTGTTTGTTTTTTGAAAGAGAAAGATAAAGAACATAGATTTGGGTGGGTAGACAGTTGAGGGAGGGGAAAGAATATGTTCAAAATATATTCTATGAAAATGTTTTCAATAAATTTGTTTTTAAAAATGTGTGTGGCTACATACACAAAAACACAAAGACAAAGGCTCACCCAATGCTTTCTCTCCTTCTGAAAAGCTGTTTTAAAAACAGATTAAAACACAAATCTAGTAATTCCTTAAAGGGCCATATATTCAAGACTACATTGCTGTGTATACAAGGCCAACATTTTAACTGTTGGCCAGTCACTCACTGCTCTTCTTGCTATCACACAAGGAGGAATCCTAAGGAAGGAATAATGGGAAGATTCATTACTTGTGAAGGGCCCAACATCATGAGGAGTGAATGTCTTTGTTCATGGAGAACCAGGTATTTACAAGCCAACCTTTGATACTGTAATCATATTTAATAAACCAGGATAGGCATTTATTCTCAGATTCATAGGTTTTAGGATCAAATGAGGCTCAGTTGATATAAGCTGGGGTCAGCAGGGCTTGGCTTCAGGCTAAAAGGCAGGTTCAGGGCTCCACATGTGCTGCTGACTCTGACTTCACATTGACTGGGCCATGGCTCTGTGGGAGAAGACAGGAGCTTCAGGGCTGAGCTGAACTGAACAAATACATACATGACTATGTGAGCCATGTTCATCCATGTTTCATGGGTCAAGCCAAGTTGTATAGACAAACTTTAATAGCAACTAAGGAGTGTACTGAACCTCAAGAAAGTCGAAGAGTTGGCTATTTTGGAGATATAAATCTATGATGGTCACATCAAATTCCACCATAACAATTCTTATCAAATGGCACCTGGATGAAGGCTAGCAACTGAGAATTGTAGGGAAAGCTAATGTCGATATAGTATAAATCCTCTTCCCTCAAAACTCAGGTGTGAATTCTATATATCTGAGAGTTGGGGATGAATCTTCAGTTTGGGGGCTATCTCAGGAACCTTTACTGTCTTGGAAAAAGTAATTTTATAGATTTTCTATAAAAGAAATATGTTTCTATAGTATATAAGCCTTCTCCTTTCTTTCACTCATGTATTTTGATTCTGGATTTGGATCCTGTTCTGGCTACACTTTGCTTTTTTTGTGAGTGAGTGAGTGTGTGTGTGTGTGTGTGTGTGTGTTTGTGAACTTGACAAAAGCCAGGGTCATCTGAGAAGACAGAACTTCAGTTGAGAAAATGTATCCAATGGATTGGTATGTAAGCAAGTCTTTAAGGGATTTTTCCTGATATATGAATGATTGATGTAGGAGCCTCCAACCCATTGTGGGTAGTACCACCCCTGGGCAGGTTATATAAGGTCCTGAGTTATTATATAAAAAAGTGAACACGCCAAAAGGCAGCATTTCTTCATGGCTTCTGCTTGAGTTCCTGCCCTGATTTCCCTCTTCAATGGACCGTAAACTAAGCTGAAGAGTTTCCTCCTCAAGTTGCGTTTGGTCATGGTCTTTATCACAGCAATAGAAACCTAACTAAGAGCCACATATGAAGATCAGTCATTTGTCTATGGGGAACCTCAACCAAGCTCTGTCAAATGAGGCTGTGGTCCCCACAGGAGGCTTAAGAACAGCTCTAGAGCATAGGTCAGACCTCGATGACATTACTTACTGTGAATGTTGACAATGCTTCTATTTTGTTCATCTTCAACATGGGTCTAATAATATCTGCACTATGGGTAGTGTTGGGTTAAACAATCTGTGGCACACTGTAGTGTGGACTTTATAAAGACTGATTATTATACACACGACCTGTCACCATGTGATCTGGCTAGTTTTATCTTGATACAAGCCAGAGTCACCAGAGAGAAGAAAACCTCAATTAAGAAAATGCCTCCATAAGCTCTGGAGGTAGGCAAGCCTGTAGGGCATTTTAGGGTATTTTATTAATTAGTGATTGATGAGGGAGAGCCTAGCTCACTTTTGGTGGTGCCATCCTGGGCAGGTGGTTTTGGGTTGTGTAAATAAGCAGGTTGAACAAACCATGAGGAGCAAGCCAGTAAGTAACACTTCTCCATGGCTTCTACATAAGCTCCTGACTCCAAGTCTCTGCCCTACTTGAGTTCTTATTCTGACTTCCTTTGATGATAACTGTGATGTGGAGACATAAAAAACTGAATAAATTCTTCCATCCCTTACCTTCCTTTAGTCATGGTATTTCGTCACGGCAATAATAACCCTATCTAAGACACTGCATCTTCAGACTAAGTAGTTTGCGCTTTTTCTGTTGTGTTTTAAATTTAATCGCTGGGCCTCAAATGGTGTAAGGGGCTTTCCCCTGAGTACAACGGGAAGAAAAGATTGTAGGAATCACTATGAGCAAATGTGAGAAAGAGCAGAGAAGACACGGAGGGATTCTGTGTTTGGGTGACAGTACTCCGCTCTGCTAATGTTGTCTGATGCTGTCTAGCAGCTATGACTTTGTCAGACACAGGAGGCAATTCATATTCTCCATCACCTTCTAACAGCCCCAAGATGGTGCCAGACTATAGCTTGTTAACTCACACAATCGTGCACTCTTCCCACTATTCTCTGGTAGTTTCCAAGTGGTTTATTAGCAAGTTGTCTTTCCAATACTGCACTTTTTTAAAGCAACAATTTAAGTGATTAACCACACGGTTCTGAACGTATTCTGATTACACCTTGCTTTTCACTTTGTCAATGGTTTATTCTTTAAGAGCTTTTCAGATCTGTTTTACTTTCCCAGAGTTCAGGTTTTTGTGTTTGTTTTAACCTCTGTAATTTTGATCAGCGTATCTTTATGATATTATGCAAATCATAAATAGTGATGTTGGGCAGAGCAAAGAAATCCGGAACTCTCCTGAAGTCTGTCCTCTGTTCTCTCATTTATTCATTGACAACATGTTAGGCAAATCTCAAATGCCAAATCTCTTGTGTGACACCAGTGACTGAGTGGTGAGGAATCCATCCGTGACCCCACCTTCATGGGACTTCTGATCTGAGGGGGAGGGAAAGGAATTTAATTGCGTTCTATTTGATGTACTCAAATACCGGACAAAAAGCTAGTCCAGGTTTATTGGCAGAAAGGATTTGTTTTGACTTAGGTTTGAAGGCACAGGCAGCTGTGCTGGAAAAGACATGAAGGCTCTGGGCTGTGGCTGCGGGGCCCCGAGGCTGCACATTCACATTCTGGTGAATCAGGAAACCCAGCTGAACTACAAGTCTCCACTCCCACTAACTCCACCCCTAGTGACCTGCTTCATCCACAAATGCCAAGTTCTTAAAGGTTCCACGAGCTCTAAAAACAGCATCGACAGCAGGAAACAAGATGTTAAAGGCGGGAACTTGCAGGGAATATTTTATAGCCAAACCATAAAAGAAAGAAACATGAAGAACACTAAGAGGAGAACCTGAGGATTTCACAAAGGCCTCGAACTGGGAGACAGAAGGTAAAGAGAGGGGAGTCAGCATAAGTGGAGAAGGCCTAGCTATGGGACATCACAGGTCAAGGTGCAAAAGAGGTTCAGGTATCATGAGAAGTCAGTACATTTAGAAGTTAGATCTTTGTGGAAAGAACAGGGGCAAGCTTTGCAAGGCTCTGAACAGGGGAGTAGCCTTGTAAATTTTTCATTTTTTTATTTGTTGGTTGTTTTTTTGGATTTTTTTATTTAAAAAAAAATCAAACAGTATGTTTTGAGCATGCTTTCCCCACCTCTGGTTCTTCTCTACCTACTTAACTTCATGTTCTTTCCCTTTCTCTTAAGAGAAAGATCAAAATATAAGCTTTAAAAAGTACATCAATAAGTCAATAACAAAACAAAAAGCACACACACACAAACACACACACACACACACACACACACACACACACACACACACACACAAACCCCATGAAGTTCATTTTGTGTTGGCCAAGTCCTGGGCATGGGGCCTGCCTTGCGGTGTGATTGGTCTTCCCAGTAATATGACATTGGAGGAAACAGATTTTTTTTTCTGTTATAGCATATAACAATTACACATTTCTTGGGTGGGTATGAAAGTCTTGGGTGTGTTGTCACAATATCTGTGAATTCATATGTCCATCAGTCCTTCTGTGTTTGGAAGAATCTGTTTCCTCGGGGTCTCTGGTATCTCTGACTCTTAAATATTTCCTTCACCTCTTCCAAATAGATCCCTGAACCGTGAAGGGAGAGCTTTGATGAAGACAGTCCATGAATAGTAGAGTGTTCCAATGTTTTTCACTGTTTACATATTGATCACTTGGGGGTCTCTGTGTTAACTACCATCTACAACATGAAGAAGCATCTCTGATGAGGGTAGGGAAAGGCATTTATCTATGTGTATAGCAGTATGTCATTGGGACTTACATTACTGTTACATTCCATTAGCAGAATAATAGTAGAGGTTTCCCCTTAGGTCTATGACCTATCCAGTTTCAGGTTCTGGGCCATTTCAGTGTCAAATATGGGTTCAACCTCATGGGATGAACCTTAAATCCAATCAGAAAGTGGTTGGTTACTCCCATAATATTTGTGCCACAATTGCAACAATGTACATCACAGGCACATAATTGTTGTAGGTCACAGGGCTTATAAATGGATAATATTAAAGATTACTTTTCTATTCCAGTAGCATGCAGAGTGCCTTCTAGTTTGGCACCAGCTCAATTTATCTCAGTTTGATGACAAAAGTAAGTAACGTCTTTAGCAATGAGCCTTACCGTCAGCATGCAATAAGGAACCAATATCCCTGTGGAAAGCTTGTGATGTTTGGAGGTATTTATGGGATCCTTTGGCCAATGACTCAGTAAGACATAACTTATTCCTGGTAATGAAGATTTTTCTTGATGGCATAAGTTAGGATATTTTCCTCCCCATTATATGGTGACTCCATATAATGGCTTCATACATGACTTTCATATATGAAAGGAATTTAAATATATATAAACACATATATTCACATATAAGTATATATGTATATATTTGTTAATTTTCCTAATATATACATATATATATTTCATATATATTCCATATACATATATATATATTTATATAACACTTCCATATATGTGTGTGTGTGTTTATCCTAACAGCTAAATAATATTCCATTATATAAATGTTACACACACACACACACACACACACACACACAGAAGATTAGGTAGTTAGTAAGGGATCAGATGGTGGTGGCAAATCTTCCAAGGAAGGAGAAATAGAAGTGTTAAATGGGGAGGTTTACAAGCCTCTTGTCAGGGTATATGGCTCAAGATGGCTGCAAGGATGATAGCCGCCTTCTGTCGGCTCCCCACACTTTCTTATTTACCTCCCCATTTAACAATTCTAGTCTCGTTTTCCTTTTATCTCTTTAAAGCACTATATTTTATTTCTCCTTCCTATTCTTCAGTCTCTCTTCTTCTCTCCAAGTCCCTAGTCTTGAGTTCCTAGTCCCTAGTTGCCTTTAAGTCATGCCCTTAGGTCTTGTCTCTAAATCTGATCTCTAAATCACGCCCTTAAGTCACACACCTTTAATCTCATGCACCCAAGGAAAAATCCTGGGTATCTAAAGCAAGATGTTATCAGAGTGTGCTCAGCTGTTGTAGGCTACAACTAAGGGCATGACTTAAAGGCGTGACCTCAGTCAGGATGATTGATTGTTTCATACTTCATACATTTAGTTGAAAATTCATAATAAAATTGTTTTCTAACAGCTGAATAATATCCTGGTATATAAATGTACAACATTTTAATTGTTACTTCATTAACTATAGGCATCCAGGCTGTCCCCAGTTTCTGGCTAGTGTGAACAGAGCAGCAATGAACATGGAAGAACACGTATCTCTGTGGTAGGATGTAGTCTCTTGGGTGTATGTTCAAGGCTGTTGTAGCTGGATTGATTCAGCTTCCTGAGGAATGTCCACATTGATTTCTATAGTGGTTGTACCAGTTGTACTCCAACTAGCAATGAATAAGTGTTCTCCTTTCCCTACATCCTGTCAGCATGTGATGTCATTTATTTTATTGATCTTGGCATTCTGACTAGTATAATATGAAATGTAAGAGTAGGGTTTTTTTTATAGTATAAAATAAAGTTTATTCAGGGAATGGGGAGGGGAATTGAGGGAATAGAGAGAGAGAAAGGCAGAGAGAGAGGGAGAGAGAGAGAGAGAGAGAGAGAGAGAGAGAGAGAGAGAGAGAGGCCAACCTGTGGAGAGAGAGGGGGAGGGGAGGGAAAGAGGGTAAGGGAGAAGGAGCAAGAGAGCAAGGGCAAGAACATATGAGTAGTTAGTTTTAATTTGCATTTCTCTGGTGGCTAAGGATGTTGAGCCCTTTTAAAAGTTTTTCTCTGGCATTAGTGTCTCATCATGTTCATTCTATTATCCATTTTTAGTTAGGTTATTTGCTCTCTGGATATCCAGGAGGATATTTTTGGTTTTTTGTTGCTTTTGGTTTTTTGTTTGTTTGTTTTGTTTTGTTTTGTTTTGTTTTTTTTTTGTTTTAGTTCTTTATATATTCTAGATACTAACCCTCCATTAGATGTATAATTGTTAAAGATATTTTTCTCCATAGGAGAGGTCTGTGGAGATATCCCTCTTTTCATCCATCTCTTAATTTTATTAATTTGTGTTTTTTTCTCTGTCTTTTGATAATATAGCTAAGAGTTTGTCAATCTTGTCAGTTTTCTCAAAGAATTAACTCTTTGTTCCATTGATCCTTTGTATTTTCTTTGTTTCTATTTTGCTTATTTCAGGCCTGAGTTTGATTATTCTGTTCAGTCTACTCTTTGTTTTGTTTGTTTGTTTGTTTTAATTTCTGGCCAGTTGTGTTTGGTTCTATCCTAGGTCTTTGGGCTATCCAGCCTCTGGTTCTTGGCCATCCAGGCAGTGTCAGGCATGAACTCCCTCTCATAGAGTGGTCCTCAGGTTGGACCGGTCATTGGTTGGCCACTCCCACCAGTTCTACACGGTGACTACCTTTACTACTATCCTAGCACATCTTGCACACAGGGAAAATTGTAGGTAGAATGTTTCGTGGCTGGATTTATGTCCCAGTCCCACCATTGGAAGCCTTGCCTAGTTACAGAAGATGGTTCAGGGCCTATATCGTACCTCCATTACTAGGAGACTTTTCTAGGGTCATCCTTGTAGATTCCAGGAGGTTTCCATTATGCTGGGTCTCCACATCACCTCCCAAATGCCCCCAATTCAAGTTATTTCTCCAAATACTTTCTCCCTCTATCGCCTATACCCCATCTGATCTCTCCTGTTCACATCCTGCCTACTCTTTTTAGGTCTTTTTCCCCTTGTTTTTCTGGAAATTTCAAGTGGTTGTTAAGGTACATAAGTCATGAAATCACATAGTATGAGTGTTTTTTTGTTTTGTTTAATATAGACACTTAGTGATATGATCTTCTTGCATCTTAGAAATTTCTACATTAAGTCCTATAAATTTAGGGAATGTTGTGTTTTGATTTTTATTTAATTCTTAAAAGGTTTTAATTTCTCCTGTCTTGATTCAGTTTTCATTCAGTCCTTGAGCATTGAATACTTTGCTTTTTTTCTGTTGTTGACATCCATCTTTAATCCATGATGGTCAGAGAGGATACAGGACGTTGTTTTAATTTTCCTGTATCTGTTGAGACTTGCTTTGTGTATTAATATGTGTTGTGGGAGATATTTAAAAAAGTGTGGCTCAGCTCCAGCTAGCTCCTTGACCTCCACCATGTGTCCACTCTATGTTCCCATACTAATGCAGCAGAGGCGCCAGCCCAGGAGTGCTGGCCCTGGCTAACGAGATGTTACCAAGGCTGCTGTCTCTGCCAGTCAGTTCTGTGGAGTCTATGGCTCTGAGCATGGCTCAAGGGTCAACTCTGCCACCCCCATGTGGTAGATATATTTTCCCAGTACCCATTAGAAAGAGACTCTTAATGCTTAAGGATTATCCAATGGATCTATATATTAGCAAATGTTCAATACACAAGATGCCCACACAATTAGAATTGTTAGCCCAATATCTAATCTTTTGACATAAATAACTACACAGGACTCCTAGGGACACAGCTGTCTCCATCTTGCTTCTCTCCTCCTTCTCCTCTTCCTTTCTCTTTCCTTCCTCCTCCCAACTCCACCTACCTTTTCCACTGCCCAGTCACAAAGCTCCACTGCAAATACAATTGGCAGGAAAGGTTCCTGTAACAAATATGCAATCAGTTTTGGAGAAAATTTCATGGGCTGATATGAAGGAAATATCCTCTTTGGTATCAAGGTGGAATATTTTATAGATCCTTGTTAATTCTATTTGATTTATAACATCATTTAACTCTGACATTTCTCTGTTTATTTTCTGTCAGAATACCTCATCTATTGGCAAGAGTGCGGTATTAAAGTCACTCACTATCACTGTGTGGGGTTCAGTATGTGATTTTTTTTTTTTTTTTTAGCTGTAGTAATGTTTCTTTTATGAACAGAAAAAACCTTTTGTTAGCTGCATAAATGTTTAGAATTATAATATCCTCTTGGTGTATCTTTTCCTTTAATGAGTATGTATTGTCCACCACTTTCTCTTCTGATTAGTCTTGAGATTGAGCTTATTTTGTCAGATGTTGAAGTGGCTCTGCATGTTTGCTTCTTGGATCCATTTGCTTGGGATACCTTTTATATACATTTACCCTTGAGTGATGGCTACCTTTTATGGTGAGGTATATTTCTCAAATGCAGAAGAAAGATGAGTCCTATTTTCTAATCTAATCTGTTAGCTTGTGTCTTTTTATTGGGGAGCTGAGACCATAAATATTGAGAGTTATTAGTGAGCAGTGTTTCTTGATTCTGTAAACAAGGCACAGAAAATGGTTATGTACCCCTTCAGTGTTATCTGGACTCATTGTTCACTCCAGCCACAGACTATTTGATTTTCTGGGAAAGTAAAGCCTTATTTAATTTTGTCTTTTATTATTAATTGAAGGCTTTGGTTCTGTAAGTTTCTGTTTTCTTGTATGTTTGTGTCTGATGGAAAACCAAATGCCTTCCACCCTATGGAAAATATCAAAGGTTATTATCAGATAATATCATTAACCAATTCTGTATTCAAACTATAATCTTATTCTGTCTCTTCTTATGAGGATTACAAAACACCTATTTCCATAAATCTTGTTAAAATCAAGTTATTCATTTTGCTTGTTTTATCATTATTTATTGAGGAGAATAAACTGTCAGTACATGTCTATTCTCTATTTAATAGAGTTATTTTTAATTTCTAAGAACTTCCAATCAAAGAAGTGGGCTAGTGGTGTCTTCAGTGGTCTTAAGTAGAGTCATTTAACCAAACACAAGTCAGAATGCTATTACCAAACTCACACTTTCTCACTGTTTAAAGGGCATAGCTAGAAAAGTGAGAGGGGACAAGACAGCAAAATGACCCAAGATAAGACCATGGTGCTCTTGAGAAGTAGAGGAGAAGCCATTTTTAATAGATGTTATTGTTGCTTATCCCATAATCTAAAAGTGCCTACAGTGGAGAGAGGGAACCAAAGGTCAGGCAGCCATTGCAAGCTCACACATGGAGAGAAAGCTTAATCAAAAGCTATAAACATGTGGAAAAATGTGAAATACTATTTTTCCCACTAAGTCTTTGTAAAGTAAATATGATTCTTCAAATGGAAAAAAATAGAGAGAAAGGAAAGAAAAAGAAAGAAAGAAAGAAAAGAAGGAAGAAATAAAGGAAGAGAGGAAAGAAGAAAGGAAGGAAGGGAGAGAGACAGAAAGAAAGAAAGAAAGAAAGAAAGAAAGAAAGAGGAAGAAAGAGAGAGAAAGAGAGAGAAAGGAAGGAAGAACGAAAGAAAGAAAGAAAGAAAGAAAGAAAGAAAGAAAGAAAGAAAGAAAGAAAGAAAGAAAGAAAACAAAAGGTTACAGCCTTGCTTTCCTGGCTGGTTCACCTGCCCCATCTGGTTTCTTCTAGTTGGGTCTGATGTGATGACATCATCTCCATTGTTGTCTTTTGTTTGTTTGTTTGTTTTTTAACCGGGAAGCCTCACCCAAGGGGACACTGCTCTGCACAGCACTCTCTAGGGAACTGCAGCAGGCTGTCAACAGGGCTTCCACTCAGTCTCTGTGAGTGTTTTGCATCCAACCTCTCTGCTGTTATTTGTTTTGTTTCTTACTTGGAAGCTGCGCTGGAGGGAACACTGCTCTGCCCGAGATTGAGATTCTACTCATTCCCTCCCCATCCCCTTCTCCTTTTACTTTGACTTGTTATATATTTAATAAACTCACTCACTCAGAACTAAAAGCATGGGGGCTGGAGAAAAAGCTCAGCAATCAAGTGTACTTCCTATTCTTCTAACAGACACGAGTTTGGTTTCCAGTTGCCATGCAGGGCTGCTTGGCAATCATCCATATTCTAGCCCCAGGGGTTCTAACACCCTTTTCCAATCTTTCTCAGGTAACCTGCACATATTTGGGACACACAGTGAGAGGGGATGTCATTTAAAAAAAAAATTAAAATGAATGGACATTGTAGGCCAGTCCCTAGATGGTCTATAACATTCGTTTTCTGAGGAGGTGGCTTAAGTTATATCCATAACTGAGTCAAACCTAAAAGTCTTCCATAAAACACTGCTCCTCTGCAAGTATCATACAATGTTTGTTGAGGCAGTCCTTTTTCAAATACTCGTGTAAATAGCCACCTTGTCATTCTTCACTTTCTCATGGTCTAGTAGGGCTCTTCCTTCTGGTACACACAGAGCAAAGGGACTTTAGAAAGAGTAAACAAAGAGCCAAGGGCTTTGGGATTTTAACCCACAGCTTCTGAGAGAAAGTGCTCTAACTTTATACCTCAAAGCAGCGAGGCACTGGGTGATAGCTCTTTTTGGACTTGCTGGCTCAGTGGCAGGTCATTGTGACCACGTATTCTTTTACATATTCCGAATTATGGGTCACATTCCAACAAGCTAAAATAAGAGCCCAGAGCCTTGTGTTTTTCATTTATTCCCTAGCCCTGGTCCAGGGGATTTAACTCTCAGAATTTCCTACTAACTTCAGAGAAAGTTACATTTACCATCTGCACTGTAAGAGTGTGTCTAACTAGACCATGCCACTAATATAAACTGTGTACGTTGTCAGGGCCAGAAACAGTAATCCAGTTACAGTGACTGTATCAGAGTCTCCAGAAAGACCCTTCCACAAAATGTTCCTTCTTTGCCTTTGGGTAAACCTGGTGGTTTGTATCAATAGGGTTTAATTTATTTCTACAAATGTCAGACCTATGTACCAAGTGCTAGCAACTATGTATCAGAGGTTGCTCTAGATGCTTTCCCCCTTCTTTCTCTTTTGACTACTTTCCATCCCCCCCCCATCCTTTTCTTTCCCCTCTTAAAATATCCATTAGGCAAATACTTGAACCAAAACAGAGGAACCAAAAATTGTTAAAGGAACAAATTAAGTGTTGGGTAGGGGTAAAAATCAATCAAATCAAGCAAACGCATCTCAAGGGGAGGGGGTCTGCTGAGCTGGGGACAGTTGTGAGGGTCAGACCAAAGGCACTTGGGAGGGTAGCAGGAAGCCTGCCAAAATTTTGTGCAGGTCATAGTATTGCCAGAACTGCCTTAGAGAATGGAAAGCAGAGGAACATTTAAGAGATGAAGATGAAAAGAGAGGAAGCTCACCCAAATCAGGTCAGAGGCATTTAGTTGGCACTAAAAACAAACCAACAACAACAACAAAAGCAAAGACAACAAAACAAGAAAAAAAAAAAAACAGGAAAACACTAACCAACACATCTTATTAAGCATGGAGATTCTACTGGGAAACACTCTCCTGTCCTCTTTAGGAAAACGGCTGGGAAAGAAAAGAAGAACAAATTGGGGACTGTGTTGTCAAGGTCATGGACCTCAAGGCTGTGTCTGCCAGACTACCCCCTCCCACCACCACCACCATCACCTCCCCTCCCCATCCCCCGACAGGCATATGTGTGCTGCTGTTGTGCATGACTGCTCACACTGGCTTCTCTGCAAGGTCTGTGGTTCCAGAAAACTACAAAATAACAGAAGGCTTCTGCTCATTTATTGAAGATAATGTAAGAAGGGGAGGGGAGCCTTTGCTATC
This sequence comes from Arvicanthis niloticus, assembly GCF_011762505.2. Classification (NCBI taxonomy): domain Eukaryota; kingdom Metazoa; phylum Chordata; class Mammalia; order Rodentia; family Muridae; genus Arvicanthis; species Arvicanthis niloticus. Next base: position 4,841,785 of record NC_047678.1, on the reverse strand, counting down.
CTCACAGACAGTGCTGCAGAGAGAAAAGGAATGGAGAACTAGGAACAGCCATGAGCTGTTCAGGCATGCAAGATTCCCAGGGGCTCCTCTCACCGAATGAGCCCATCCCTGAGACTGCAGCTTCCCTACCTTACCCTCCCCCTCCTCCTTCCGGCTTATCTCAAAAACTTAAGCCTGGTGTCCGATGAATGGTTTACTGTTTTGACTGAAGCACGTGTGAATAACTGAAGTTGTCTATAAGAAACTCTGGGGACCTCTTCCTCCTGTTAGGCTCTAGTGGTCTCACTTGATGAAGCAATGTGTGGCGCTCTAAGGCCCACCCTGTGGTCACTCAAGAAGGCAGATACAGAGAAAGGGGAAGGAGGTGCTACCATCTCTGGTCAGAGGCTGTTGGCAAAGCAACAGTAAACAGACGGTTCTCTAAGTGTGAAATAAACCTTAATGATGGAGAGAAGCTTAATCATGTGAACTCGGAGGCAGTTGAATTTGTGGCCAGCTTCCTACTATTCAGGTACAAAATAGGAGTGGTTTCTCATTTCTCTGAAAAGACATGAGGCTTCTGGTCTGGTTAAAGTGGGCAGGCCTAGGTACAAAATAACACGGCAGAGATTTCAGGCCAACATTAGAACCTACTGAGCACCCAAGACAGTGTTACTTTTTTAGACGACTCCAGAGACCAGAGAGGAGCCCAATGTCCAGGGTATAAGTTCCCTGCAGCAACTGACTAGACAATCTGTTTGCTGTCGCCACTATGCAAACCTGCTGCACCCCATCTCTGGTGCTGTTCTGTTAAGGAGGATCGGGAAGAGAGTGGAAGGAGAGTAGTTTCCAGGTACTTATCCAACAAACTAGATGCTGACACAGTAAATATAGGAACAAAATAACAAGGACAGTTTGCATCTTTTTAGAGACCCGGCTGGGATCTTTCATGTGTCATTCCCAGAAGTGTGGCAAATTCAGGAGAAACTTCAGTACCCTAGGGCAGGTTTGGGGCTTGGATCACAACCTCTGCTTTGTGTTCCTGACACCCCCTTTTTGCCCCACAGACTGATCTGTCAGTTTATTACAACTGACCAACATCATTTATTCAATGTCATTTGTACTACCTCATTTTTTCCTCAAAGTCCGGAAGTTTGGTATGTGCTAGGCTGAAGGAACCTGAATGACACTCTTCAGATGCAGACCCGGGCACGGAGGCTCTAATGAGGTTCCGTGGTGGACAGCACTCCCTGTCTGTCCGTTGTCATCTATTATTTCTGGAAGGACTGTCTGCTGGGAAGGGTCTCTTGGATGTCTGTGCTGACTTCGCCACACTTCACCTGCTGTACCTTTTTCCCTGAGATGATTTTGCTTTTGCCTGTTTGCTTTTGTGTTTTTAACAGTAAGTCACAGCGACGAGTGCAATTAATGTGCTGATTTCTGTGAATTCTTCCAGCCGGGCAGTCATCAGATCCAGAGTTGATCCTCGGAACATGCTCCTTTCTCACCATACTTTATACTTAGCATCAAGCGGCTGAAAAATTCTCCTTCAAATGTGGTTTTCAAAAGCTTAGTGAACAGGCTTCGGAACAAAGAATACCAAGGCAAATTCTCAAACAGAGACAAAGGAGCTGCAGAGACGGCTCTGTGGATAACAGCATGTACGGCTCATGCAGACAACCTAAATTCTGTTCCCAGGACCCACGCCACTCACAGTCCCCTCTAGGCCTCTGTAGACACCTGTACTCATGTACACATACACAGGGTATGCAAATGCTCACACATGTGTTCACACACAAACATGATCTAAAAATAGTTTTTAGTATTTAAAGACAGGTTAATAAAGTTTTATTCAAACTTTACAGCCCTCCTTGAGTTTAATGTATGAGGCTTTCATTATCTTTTTATTATATTTTTTTATTATTATACATTTTGAGATATCTATAATATTATAGCTTAAGGGTGTTTTTTTATTCTGAAGATGGTCAAGATTGCGCATCTCAATAATTACAAAAATTTCATGTTTGAGTGATGAGTCTTCCAACTATTGTGCAGTGATTTCCTTCACCTTGAACCATGTCCTTGGCAGAAGATGTTCAGATGTTTGTAAGATGCCAGAAGCTCATAAGAATTGTGAGACTCATCAAGCTCTTCCCATGGCTTTATGAGCAGTAAGCAATTGCAGGGCTGTGATTAACAAGAAGCCAGCACCACTGAGATAAAAAACCTTGGTTTTATTGGGACTATTGATGGTGATTAACTAAAGCTGAGAAATTGGTGGTGATTAAAAGTCCAGCATCACCGAAATAAAATCTTCTGAGAAGTCTTTCCTCGGGGTCAGCACACAGAAACTGTGGCCCAGAGTAGGCCAAGGTTGTACTTTGCAGCTGACCTTGGTAATATGTAAGAGTTTGCAAGTATTCTGAGAGGCCAGGAGAGTCCACTGACAGAGGTATAGTTTCAGTTGCAGTAGAACTCTCAAGACTGTAGGGGTCATGGAAAGAAGCTGAGGCCTGGTACCATGTGGCAGTGTCAGAGTCCCTGAAGAGACTCCAGGAAGCCATTAGTGAAGATGCAGTACAATTCCCGTAGAAACCCTCGCAGTTTGGAGATGTCTGACCATGGATCCTGAATTGTCTGAGAGTACAGAAAGTGAGGTAAGCCCAAGCTTGCATGCACTCATTCTCTCTCTGCTTGGTGGATATGACTAGCTGCTCCAAGTTCCTGCCACCATCATTCTCCCACAATGATGGACTATACAACCTGTCAGGTAAAATAATCCTCTCTCTCTAAGTGGCTTTGATTAGTATATTTTGTCAAAGTCATCATAAGGGAAACTAAGATAATGTCTCCCCAGGAGAAGTCATACGACACTAACATTGCAGTTGAATCATTATTCTACAATATTCAAGTTTACTGAATTTATCACTGGCATCCTGTTCACAGTGACTTGCCTTCACTTTAAATAACATTTTATCTGTTAATATGTCTATATACATCTATATTTATATACATACATATGTGTGTACATGTGTACATTACAATACATATACATGAGTATATACATAGATACATATATTTGTTCATTTATTTTTGTGGCAAATATCAAAAATGTGTATATATCCATATACATCTCAACTATATATACATATATATCTCAAATATATATGTACATGTACATACACACACACATACATGTTTATTTATCTTTGAGGTGGGATCTCACTATGTAACCCTGACTGGTCTGGAACTTACTGTGTTGAGCAGGCTTGCCTGAGACTCGCAGAGATCCACTGGACTCTGCTAGTATTAAAGGTGGACACCATCAGGCCCAGCTCTACCTCCCTATTTTTAACAATGAGGACATCTAAAGTAAAACTATCTTCTTCTTTTAGCATATATACATATAAAGATATAGAGAGGAGCTGTTTGTGTTATTTTAACTTGATATTTTAGTTTCATTTAACATAGAGATGTAGCTTTCTTTCTTATATCTTGCTGGTTTCTCCAAACCTTCAAATGCAAATGGGAAGCTCTTTTAGGAGGCTCTGGAAGGTTTTTGAGCAGAAGATAAGAAAAAAAAAATCATGGCATGTGCTCCCTCTAGCTCACTAAGCACTTTTGATGGACTTTAGGGGAAAAAAATTCTTTTATAACTTATTAATGTGTGCATGCATGAGTGTGTTGGGTGCTCACATAAGTCAGAAAATGAGGTTATATCTGCTGGAGCTGATAACACAGGAGGTTGAGCAACATGCAACTATTTATCCTGGACTTCAGAAGAGATCCTGTGACCCAGGTCATTGTATCCCAAATATTCCTAATACATCTGGCCTCTGTGCCTTTGTAAGGACTGCAAGGCAAGGCAAAGTGAAGGGTAACGGGCATCGTCTTCCACAAATTTCAAGTGGTTGATCTAGGGGTGGCCATATGACCTGGTTCTGGCTAATAAGTCATAAAGGAACTCAGCTGGGGACATCAAGAAAAGACTTTGTTTTTCTTTAGGAAACATGCATATGAAGAAAAGTTCTTCCACCTTTTCTGTTTTAACCACAGTCAGGAAAGGACTGCATTTCTGGAGGTAAAGTCGCTACCATGTGACCAGGGAGTTATAAGTGTAAAGATAAAAGTGGACATCTGGTGGAAAGGCTTTTAATCTTTTATGACTTAGTTGATCTGCCAGGTCCCAGGATATTGACCATGCAGCCCTGGGCTCTCTACAGCAGTCTGCCCCTTTGCCTACAAGAAGGTTGTTTTAAAACAAGTGCATTAAGGGCAAAATTGTATCCTTCCCCAAATTTCTAATGGAAACCCCAGCCTTCTGTACTTAGGAATGTGACTATATTTGAAGATAGATATACAAAGAAACAATTGGCAGAGGCAATGGCTCAATCAGCAAAGAACGAGAACCTGAGACTGAATGCCAGAACCCAAGTGAGAAAAGCTGGGTGTGGTAAGTGCTTGTAATCCCAGAGGTTGGGAGGCAGGGTCGGGTGGACACTTGGTAGCCTGGCCAGCTTAGCCTACTTGGTGAGCCCTATGCCCAAGAAAGATGCAGTCTCAAAAAAATAAAGGCAGATGGTATATAAGGTACAGTACCTGAAGCCACCTTTTGGCTTGCACACACATGTGAAAACATGTATCCATGCATACACACCCATTTGAACCTGCCCATGCCCACATGCACGCATAAGCACATATACAAAATGAAATCAGTGAGTTAAAACAAGATCACTGAAGTCAGTCCTAATCCAGTATCCCTGAGGTCCACGTGGACACAAAAAAGATGGCCATATAAGAACAAAGCAGGGTGGGAACAGTGTAACAGCCACTGTGGGAAGACATCAGAAGAGACAAACCCTGCAGAACCGCTTTTCTCAGACTCTGGCTCCAGAACTAGGAGGAAGTGAGTATGTTAATGCTGCCCTTCTACAGAAGTTTGCTGAGGCAGCTCCTGCAACGAACCACAGAAGCAGGCTTAGGATGCAGAGTCCAGATTTATAGAAGAGTGTTAAGTACATTTCCATGTTGAATCGAAGACTAGAGCAGGTGTTTGGTGTTCAGTCCAGAGCTGGTGTTTTTGTTTGTGTTTCTGGTTGTTTGGTTTTCTAAAACAATTTCTCACAATTTCTGCTTCTTGACCTGACAAAACATGAGCCATACTTGTTTGACTGCCACAGTGCGGGGTGAGTGTTTTCATTTGAGGAGGTGCCAGTGTGACAATAAAGATCACTTCAGTTGGTGAAAAGACCCCACCCCTGAGTTGGTAAAGTTGTTACTAAAACTCTATTTCCATAAAAGTTGGGTTAATTAAACATTTTGGCCATTTTGAAATTCAGTGAGTTGTATTCGTGATTCCAATTCACTCAGGTTGAGTAAGCAAAAATAATTTTTCCTTTTGTATCTCATAAATATTATTTCAACTTATTTTCTTTGGATTAAATAAATTCTATGCAGTAACATATGGCTAATTTTCATAAGTGGGTCACATTAGAATTCCTTAACAAAGTTCAATGCATATCTACACACCAGAAATGCAAACAACCCCTCTTAGTATAAGAATTGGAATACGTTTTAGCAGTTAGGAGCTAGAGGTTCTGTGCTTTCCACTGCAGCTTCTGTGAGGTCTAAGCTTCATATGACAACACTTTCCTTAAGTTTTCTCTTGTTTTCTGTTCATCTTACCTTTACATGAACAAATTGTGATGGTCTGAATACACTCAGCATGAGAACTCCACACTTTCAGCAACCTAGGTGCATTCTGCTCATTTGTAAAACCGGAAATTACGTCTTTTCATTTACTATATAATAAAATATTTACCACACACTGACATCTACTACTCTGGGCACTTTCAAAACCAGGTAAAGCCGGTGAAAACTTATACAACACTATGGCCGTTTCCCTTAGGCAAACCATTAGGCCCAAGGAATAATAAAAATTAGAAAATTTTAAATTTTCATATTTATATATTCTTCATTAAGGAAATGCAGAGAGGAGATAATGAATTAAAATGGTAAGTATTTTATTAATATTATTGTTCATATAAGTATTGCATCACAAACTATTTTAAATATTATTAAACCTTTGGTCAATAAAGATTTATTTTATTATTATTGTCATTATTCTTATTATTACTATTTGACTTTAGAAGTAAGGATTCCTGGGCTGGTGAGATGGCTCAGCGGTTAGGAGTAGTGACTGCTCAGCATCACCAACAGAATACAAGAGATAGAAGAGAGAATCTCAGGTGCAGAAGATACCATGGGAAACATTGACACAACTGTCAAAGAAAACACAAAACGCAAAAAGTTCTTGACACAAAACATCCAGGAAATCCAGGACACAATGAGAACAAACCTAAGGATAATAGGTATAGATGAGAGTGAAGATTTCCAAATTAAAGGGCCAATAAATATCTTCAACAAAATTATAGAAGAAAACTTCCCTAATCGAAAGAATGAGATGCCCATAAACATACAAGAAGCCTATAGAACGCCAAATAGACTAGACCAGAAAAGAAATACCTCCTGTCACATCACATAATAATCAAAACACCAAGTGCACAAAACAAAGAAAGAATATTAAATGCAGTAAGGGAAAAAGGCCAAGTAACATATAAAGACAGACCTATCAGAATTACACCAGACTTCTCACCAGACAGTATAAAAGCTAGAAGATGCTGGACAGATGTCATACACAAACCCTAAGAGAACACAAATGCCAGCCCAGGCTACTATACCCAGAAAAACTCTCAATTACCATAGATGGAGAAACCAAGATATTCCAAGACAAAACCAAATTTACACAATATCTTTCCACAAACCCAGCATTACAAAGGATAATAGCAGGAAAGCTCCAATACAAGAAGGGAAATTAAACCCTAGAAAGAGCAAGAAAGTAATTCTCTTCCAACAAATCCAAAACAAGATAGCCACAGAAAGATAATTCCACCTCTAATAACAAAAATAACAGGAAGCAACAATCACTGTTCCTTAATATCTCTTAACATCAATGGACTCAGTTCCCCAATTAAAAGACATAGGCTGACAGACTGGACCCAGCATTTTGCTGCATACAGGAAACCCACCTCAGCAACAAAGACAGACTCTATCTTATAGTAAAAGGTTGGAAAACAATTTTTCAAGCAAATGGTCCTAAGAAACAAACAGGAGTAGCCATTCTAAAATTTCCAGCCCAAGAATACAAAGGGAGGAATTCATGGATCTACCTGTATAGGTAGTTGAAGTTGGCCTTGCCAGGAAACAGTGGAAGTGGACAGCCTTGGTGCCTGAAAGTTTGGATTCCCTAGTGTTGGGGAATTCAAGAGCAGGGAGGCAGAAATGGGAGGATGGTGGGAGCACACCATCATTGAAACTCCCAGAATTATATGGATTAGACATGACAGAGGCAGGCCACCAGAAGACTAGATTCCAGAATTCAAACAAAAAAATTTCTTGGTATTAACATTGAATACACAGCTTTGGTGTATCTACTCATCAAGCAAGCTGAGCAGACCTGCCCAAACCTCTGATGTCCTGGAATTGCAGCTGGATGCAGTGAAGATACAGCATCAGAGGCTTATCAATTTACTCTCCCCCCCCGCCCCTCTTCTAATATCTCAACGCCTGTAATCAGCTTGAAGAAGTTAATGAAGAGTCCACACCCCTATTCCCTGGGCTTGGGGACTGAAGTGGTTAATATTGGGCTGTCTTTCTAGGGAAAAGTAGTGGTTTTTTGGAACAAGGAGGAATAGCTAGGATTTATTGCATAGCCATAACTTATTGGTAGAAATATGTATAATTGTTATTAAGATGAAGTTATAATTTTTTCAATGGTACAAAATTTGCTTTGATTTCAAATTTAAGATTTTCATTGGTACGAGTTTCTTATTGACATAAAAGTGAGATTAATATTGTTACTCTCATAGGCATTGTGCCTACATAACACATTTAAGACTACAAGGCTTAGACCCAGTCCTTCTTTAACTTTTTAAACTGATTTGAGATGGTTAGACTGTGAGTTAAGGGCCTATAGCAAATTCATGGCTCTGAGTTTATTGTTAGGGTATTTTCTATATTTCTTTAGAAATAGCTGAGAGGAGTTAATGGACAACAATCCAGATTGCCTTACATGGATAGTTGGTTTTCAAAATGTCAGAAATCCACAGAATTGATATTATAAACATTTCTGTATTAATGTTCATTTTGATTACAGACCTGTCTGTTTCTGATAGCTTCCTGTCTTAGATTCTAAGAAGAAATTGAGCACCTTTGGAGTTACTCCAGTTGTGGTGAGACAGCCACTAGGCAATAATTGCCTTTTTTCATCTACAGACAAATTACTGTCCAGAAAAGGACACACTTGCAGAATCGTTAACTGATTATATCTGCCAAGACAGAGTAATCAGCCCTTAATAATTCTGCATCACTAGGTCTGTCAGATGATCCTGGGCCAGAAGGCTGAACATCAGATGCTCCAACGTTTTGTAGGGACTGTCCAGGTGTTCAGTGGTCTCTATAAATTGGCTATGTTTTAGAAGCTATGCTTTGTGCTTCTCATAATTTCAGTTAACTCAGTCATTCTGGATTTCTGATGGGGTTGAAGATTTATAGTCTTATAGCCAATCCTGGTATTTACTTTGAGAGAAAAGATTTGAGAGGATCATTTTCAGCTAACATTCATTCTAAAGCCAAGAAAAAAAGCCAGGTTCAGAACTAAGTCTTTTAGTTAGGAGAGATGACAGAGGTTCTGGTTAGTCAACAAAATGATGGACTGGGTAATAGGTCTATCTTGTACCTTACTGACACAAATTGGTATAGTTATGCTCTAATTGTATTTTGAGAGAAAAGTTTTATTTTAACTGGAAGGGTGACATGTAGGAGGAGCTATGGTGGGAGGAGTAAGGAGAGGAAGAGGAGGAATAAGGAGAAGAGGAGGAGAAGGAGAGGAGGAGCTAGGAGATGAAAGAGAGAGAGAAAGAGAGAGGGAGAGGGAGGGGAAAAGAAAGAGTGGGGGAAACATGGAGGCAGATCTTTGAGTGTCTCCACCAGTCAAAGATAGTTGGTATATCTAGGTTGGGTATTGCATTACACTTTTGATTGTATGGGCATCTTGTTATTGAGCATTACCAAACTTATAAAGCCTTTGATCAACATTAAAAAAATTGTGTAAAAGCAAAAAGGAGGAGGGGGGATGGGATAGGGGTTTTCTAGGAAGGGGAATGGGGAAATGGGATGGCATCTGAAATGTAAATAACATATCTAATTTTTTTTAAAAAAAAAGAGTAACGACTGCTCTTCAGGAGGTCATGAGTTCAAATCCCAGCAATTACATGGTGACTCACAACCATCTGTAATGAGATCTGATGCTCTCATATGGGTGTCTGAAGACAGCTACAATGTACTTTGGGCCAAAGTGAGCAGGGCTGGAGTGAGTGGGGCCCAGAGCAAGGGGTGGGGTAGCTGGAGCAAGAGGGGGAAAAAAAGAAGTAAGGATTTCTGAGAAGGAACCCAGACATAAATGATGAGCAACAGAGTACTTTCAAGGTTGCATTATACAATATCTGTCTGGGGTTCACATCCATACCTTCCATAACTTACCGGTATTCTGATTTAAACTGAGTCTGACTGGAAGATATAAGGGAGGAAGAAATATTTTTCCCGAAAGTCTCTCATCTGAGGGAAGCTCAAACAAAACTGGAATGCTTTGCTATTGTCACCATTTATGCCTTTATTCTCTGCTTCAACCCACATGGTTCTTCAATACTAATGACCAGGGTTTTTATTTGTTTGTTTGTTTGCTTTATCTTTTCATTGCCTGACAAACTCTACAAACCATAGTATCTGTTTGGGCCTTAAGATGCTTGTCTCTGGGTTGAGTTATAACAGGATGTAGGGGTAACAGTGTGGATGTTCCCCGAGAAAAGACCCAACCACCGTGGTCTCTGGTTTAGTTCGGTGATTCCAGGCGAGCCTCTCACCTTCGAGGATCTGGGTGGGTCAATGATAAATTCTGCCACCATAACAGTTCTTGGGATTAAAGGGCCCTGTACAATAACCGCTTCTTCTAATGTTTGTTAATGCAAAACAATTTTGACACTCTTTTTTCAAAAACTGTAATTTCCCTGGGCTGTGATAGTCTGAGTTGTAAGGACTGTGACTGATTTACTTTGAATAATTACTATCTACTATCTCACAACTGTTATACAATTGTATGATACTCACTTGATGGAAAAAATAAACAAATTAAGCAAAAATAAATAGGATGTGTTAAGGCATGTTTTGATGCAAATAAACTACACAAAAGTAAGATGTTATTGTTCATCCATTCATCAAACAGTTCTGGAGACCTGTGGTAAGCAGAGCATGAAGGTCTGTCCATAGTAGCATTTTTAAAACTTTTAATTGATTCTTTGTGAATTTTACATTATATATCCCAACCCCACTCATCTCCCTATCCCTTCATATCCACCCTCCACCCTTGTAACCTCTCCCGAAAACCAAAATAATAAAAACCACAACCAATCTATCCGTGGACGCTGTGGCGTGTCACACAGTATACCCCCTTGCCTAATTGGCTTTATTTGAAAATGTTTGCTGCAATGAGTCATTGGTGTGGTTGGAGAGCTTTGGCTTCTGCTACGTTATCAATACTGTATCTTCCTGAGGACTCTTCTCACATTTCCTATTGTTACCCTGTCTCATGGAGATCCTGTAGCTTTGGATCTGCATCACCTGCCCCTTTACACGCTTCACAGACATCAGCACATACCCTGGCTGTGATAGAACCACACACCTAGACATGGCCATTGGTGGCAGCCGCCTGGACATTACCATAACCTCAGGTTTCTCTTCTCTGCCTGTTCTTCACGTGTCTCCACTTCCACCGCTCTCCACAGTGCACGAATCCCTTAGCTTAGCTTTCCCGCCTATCTCTCTTTGCTCATCATAGTGGCGCCGCCCTCTGGTCAGGGCAGCAGTTTGGGATACCTTTTTTTTTTTTTTTTTTTTTTTACAGCTGCCTGGGTTGGCTACATTTTGTTTGTTGGTTTGTTTTAACCATGAGAAGTTCATAACCAAGCATTCACAGGAGAGTCATGGTGACGGTGACTGCAGAGTCAAGCACAGTGAAGAGGAAAAATGTGGTCAGTAAGAAAAAACCTTCCCTTGGCTTTAGGAGCACTTTGATGGTTAAAAACACAAGAGACACTCAAAACTGAACACTTAATGAATACATCAGGCTCAAATGTGGTTTCTCTCTTCTGCTTGTCTTCTCTTTTTCACTTTCCAATAAATCCACCCATGTGTTTTAATTTTTTAAGCAATCACATTAAGTCAAGAGCACTGGATAAGTACCAGCTTAGTATGCGGCTGGCATCATTTCTTTTGGATGAAGAAGTTTAATCTTCTAAATTTCTTCAAGGATACAAGAAAAATTAATTCTTTTTAATACAAAACGTAGACTATGAACTGAATCCTACGAGTTAACTCATTTAGTGCCCCCAGTGTATTAATAGCGTATAAATACTGGACGGGGTCCTAAAGAGCATATTGAAACGATTTAAGTCATTGCTGCCCTCAGAGAGCATAACATTCATAGAACAAGGTAATACAGGCAGAGAAATTCTTGGTAATAATTGTGGAAAACATATATCATAAGGAAGGAGTTAATTTATGTATTGTCAAACATGCAGAGGGAAATTGCCATTATTGTAAGTGGATCATAATGATAGCCTCACAACGTGTTAAAATTGCCTGTAGACCTGGGAAATAATTAAGAAAATGTCTCCAGTGGAAAAGCAGTCATTTCCTGGTTATTACCCAGGCTCCTACCACTTAGCTTCCACACGTGATCTCAGAGGTGTTTGTGTAGTGATGGCGATCCATCTTGAACTCTGTGCAGTGTCTTCTGGAATCTTTGTTTATCTCTAACCACGGTGCACATCCACACAGACTGTGTTCCAATCCAATATTAATGTTGCGGGTGCGCAGACATGTTCTCATTCACCTGTCGTCACCGATCTACTTCTGGGGCTTTGAACGCTGCTTGCAGCTGAGTTGTTGGTTCCTCTTAACACGCCAGAAGGGGATAAGTGTAATAGCCAAGTAGTTTGTATTTTAGCCTGAAGGGTCATGGGTCTGACCTCCGTGGAAATTATGCAGCGGTTTCAAATACCAACCAAAATGCAATCTGTATTGTCAGAAGCTCTTTACTATTCTTTCAAATGAAAGTTTAAACTTGACATTTACAGCACTTTCTGAAAGACAACCATCTCTAGTCAATATGTAAATTTCATATACATGTATATTATTACGTGTATATTATATACACAAAATGTAAAATGAAGGAGGGTTAGGGAGCTAACCAAGACTCGGATTTAAAAGTCCTTTAAGGACCAAGAGATAACTCAGCTACCTCTTAATTTAGACTCCATACGTTTTCTTTCACAGTGTTTTTAGGTTTTGTGGAAAGGGAAAAAAAAAAGATTCTTTAGTTAACAAAAGTAGAAAAACGTCTGGATCAAACAAGAAACAAAACACATTGTTTAGAACTTTGGTGTGTTAATATGCGATATGAGTGATTTTAAGAGCTGTATTATGCGACTTTCCAGATCATAAAACTACTTTTTCCCCAACTAAGCAACTTTTAGCAGTTATGATTTACAAAGTGCTTTTCTGTATTGCCACAAAGAAAACTTCTACCCCTTTCTTTTCCTCATTACAGTCTTTCAAATTTCATCCACCCTTCCCTTTGAAAAATCTTCAGTTCAAAAGTAAACAGGTGCTATCTAAATACATTCTTGTTTTACACATGTGATATAACAACATGGTTCTGCTAAATGGTTCTCATGGCTTAGACTATCACATGCTTATAAGATATGACTTCTTACACATCAAATTCCTCACACTTTACAAAAATTAATTATTAAAACCATATGACTTTACTTACATGGAATACTTAGAGTACTCATACACAGAGAGACAGAGATGAATTCCAGGGCCTGTCTGTCCGTGGCAGGAGACAGGGAATGAGGAGCCACTCCTTAAAAGATAGGGATATAGGGACTAGAGAGATGGCTCTGCGGTTAAAAGCTCTGACTGCCCTTCCAGAGGTCCTGAGTTCAATTCCCAGCAACCACATGGTGGCTCACAACCATCTGTAATGGGATCTGATGCCTTCTTCTAGTTTATGTGAAAACAGCGATAGTGTACTTACATAAAACAAATAAATAAATCTTTTTAAAAAGGAAAAATTCTACACAGAGAAAGATAGGGATACTTATTTTAACAAGGTAAAAGCATTCTGGATGTTGGCTGCAATATGTTATATTACATATGTGTAATATGTGAGCACACTTAACATTACTAAACTGTATATTTAGCAACAATTGTGCTTTCCAAAATAATGATTTTTTAGTGTAGTTTTATATTAAATTTTACTAATTACAAATACAAAAATTTAACTGTTTAAATATTTAATAAATTTGTTTATAGAGAGTGAACTGTGTTGAAAAAGGGAAATATTCATTGGATTATCACAGTAAACCGAAGCTGTCCCTTAAGGACGTTAATGGTAACAGAGAAGAAACTGTAATGTTGTGAATTCGGTCTAATGCTACTTATATTAATTTGGTCCCCAAAATGGGAATGCACAGGTGTACACTTCAAATGCTGGGGGACCCTGCTCCCAGTTGGTTTTGATTGGTAAATAAAGTTGCCAGTGGACAATGTCTGGGCAGAGACAGAGGCTTTAGGATTCCTGGGGAAAGAGACTGAGGGAGGAGTAAGAGGATAGCTGCCCTGATGGAATATAGATTTTAGTAAGTAATATCTCAGGAATATTTGAAGGGAAAGCGTTAGCCACGTCGAGGTTTTCAGGCATATTAAAATATAAGGCTGTGTGTGTGTGTGTGTGTGTGTGTGTGTGTGTGTGTGTGTGTGTTTCATTTGGGAACCCAGAACATCAGGGCAGGTAGTAAGGAATGTGTAGTCATCACAGGATCTAATATATTATATAAAAAATTCATTTGCAATAAAAGAAAAGAAAGAGATAGTTACTGGCAGTTCAAATACTTAGGTAAGACCTGGAGAGATGACTCAGACAGTGAAGGCTTAATCACAAAATAAAAAGACAAGGATTGAACTCGGGGGTGGGGGTGGGGGTGGGAAGAAACCAAGATTGTGTGGACTATAAAGAAAAGGCTGCCTACTTTTATTTTTTGAATATTTATTTCTATTATAAAACCAACAAATAATAAAATAATAAGCAAATAAATAAATAAATTTTGTGTGAGTGTGTATATCAGAGCAGGTGCCTACACAGTCCAGAAAAGGGTCTTGTGTTCTCCAGAGCTAGAGTTACAGGCAGCTGTGAATCAGCCTATATGGGACTCAGACCTAAACACAGGTCCTCTGAAAGCTGTATGAACTCAGTTAACTGTGGAACTCTCTCTCCACTCTACTTTGAAATACTCAGTTATGTTATTTGCCCCAAAATATAGATTCAAATTCTTACTGGTTATACATTGAATTTATATCGATTGTATATTTCTAAATTATCCTCTAAGTTCAGAAATTAAATCGCAGATGTTTAACTTTTGGCCCTCCAAACTTCTACACCATTGCCACTATAGTTTCTCACACAGCTAACTTCTGACTAGATTGCCAAAGTCATCTGTTGCCTTTAGGAAGATGTGTCTTACAGTGGGGAGGTCTATTTCTTTGCTCTCTTTTCTAACTGGGCCCTAGCATGCTATTTGACATTTTTGCCCTGTGTATGCGGTATAATTCCCTCAGGAACTTGAGGGCATGTGTAAAGTAAACAGAAAAACCACAGGGGACTTAATAATCATGAGAAATGACACTGGAAAGCAGGACACACCCTGCAGTACTCACTCCCCCTACCCCGTTGAATGGAACTCTGGGCAGGGACTCCAGGGAAGCAGGTATGAGGTTTCCAATTAATAGATGACAAAAGAAATATTAATAGTCTCACCACATGACCGAGCCCATTCTGTATGAGCTAGGACTGTGTACAGAGTGCAGAAAGAAAATGATAAGCCACCAGGCAAGGTGGTAATTGAAGAGGGAGTTGCAGGAAATCTAGGTGAGAACTGCGGCATATTTGACACTTGTCTTCCTTATGGTCTCAGAATGGCACTTGAGAAGCTGTTTGTATGATTAAGAGAGGAAACCCAGAAACAGCGACAGAGTCAATAATGTAGGAACAAGAGAACCCGTGGAGGCTGCGTGGTTGAAAGATGGGGTCAGGACAGCGGAAGGGCCCATTGTAATGAACAGAAAGCATCCCCGGAGAGACGCAATCAGAGTCATGATTAGAAACGTTCACAGCACTGCAAAAGATAGGTGCTCAACATATGCAGAGCCTGATTCGCTGTGAGTGTGTGTGTGTGCGTGCGTGCGTGCGTGCGTGCGTGCGTGCGTGCGTGCGTGCGTGTGTGTGTGTGTGTGTGTGTGTGTGTGTGTGTGTATCTGGAAAGACTGAGAGGGGACATCAATGCCAGCTGGGATAATCTAACGGTAGAGATAAAAAAGTACCGCGGTGGGTCCTTCATGGGGAAATGTGAAAGGGAAGTCCCAAAAATCTCTGGGAAAAGTATGATACCACAAGGGCTTCCTAGTCCTCCTGAGGGCACCGGCACCCCAGTACTGGTGTCTTCTCCTTTTTCTACTTCATAGTGTTTAAGTAACAAAAAATGGGAAATAAAGAGGATATATTTATATATTGCTAGATTTAGATCTTTAATTCTGGGTCGAAGGAAATCAGAAAGCTAAGAAAATTACCAAACAAGTCTCTAAACAAGCTTTACAGTAATGGCAGCTGGAGAGAACAAAGGTGGCCACTTTGTATCTGGGAAGAGGAGGGGCCAGGGCTCCACCCAAACAGCTTCTACGTGGACCCTGTCAGTCCTAGATTCGTACTTACCTGCTTACTATTTTTCAGCTGTGCAGCTACAAAGAGAGGATAATTGAATAATTTCTACCAGATACCCAGATGTAACAGTACCATTTGGTGAGCTCTAAGATTAAAAAGGGAGATAATGTTTAAAGTTTTCTGCGTAAGACAAAGAAAAACTCTAAGTGTTGGTTACCACATGGTTTCACTTCTAACTGAATCGTGGGAGTTGAGTGGTGCCTAGAGAAACCTTTAAAGATGCCCTATTTAAGTACAGGATACACCGTTAAATATGTCATCTGAACGAATAATAGCACAGTCCAGATTCTTTTTTTGCAGCGACCCCCTGATTCCATATTAGTAGTGACATAAGGCTAAATGTCATTGTTATTTTCTTCTCCTTATGCAGTTAGAGTTTATTGGGCTTCATTGCTTCCTGCCAAGGCATCTTTTTATATTAGTTCCCACATAGTGTGATTTGAAAGGTCTGCCTCCACAGAAGGTTCCAGAACACATTGTCCTTCTTTCTCTTGTGATTTTTCACTGTTTTCTGGCACAATTCCCCCACTACCTGGAAGTGGCTGGCAAACCTCTGTGTGCTCCCAAAACACCCACACATTATGAAGTATGCTAATGCCTTTGTTTTCTAATCTTAAGCTAGTTTTGTCACCGGCTTGATTGACACTGTAGGATCTGGGGGTCACTTGAAAACTCTGCTGTTTTGTCTTTTCCCCTGTCTCCCGGATGATGACTTCCAGACAGGCACTGTTTGTATGGAATTCTTCTATCAGGAGTGGCATACTGATGTCTGATTTGGCCCTGAGCAGTGGATCTTCATGTGCTGTGTCTTTCATGGGGTACTCTGCAGTACTGGGCTACATGAAAGGCTCCAAGGAGGAGCTGTGTCTTAAGCAACTGTACCCTTATGTAGAGTCAGCATTAGGTAGTATTGGCAAGGACTGACTACCCAATAATCAGACAGCCTTCCATGGCAAAGCTAGAAATGAATGGGTCCAAGCTCCCTGAAGATGATGGCAGAAAGCAGACCTAGAGAAGGTCAAGGCACTAGACAATGGAAGCGTTGGCATGGGGCAGGTTTACAGCTGAGTCCCTTGATGCCACCGCAGAGCCAGGAAGTCCCCACAGAAGACTCTAAGCTTCCTTATCATGCTAGTGGGGTATATCCTTTCCCATGATGTCAGCATGCTCAAGCAGAAAGAGACATCTTAGCATGTGATAACTAGGATTCTTTCTGAAGGAATATAGTACTTAAAAAAATCAAATAACTAGTGGTGGTAGTGATTGTGCCAGTACACACCTTTAATCTCAGCACTCGGGAGACAGAGGCAGGCAGATCTCTGAGTTCAAGACCAGCCTGGTCTACAGAGCTAGTTGTGGGACAGCCAAAGCTACGGAGAAACCCTGTCTTAAAAAGCAAAACAACAAGTCAAAGCAAAAACAAACCAACCAAACAAACACACAGGCCTGAAGTTAACTAACTGTACCCAAAACTTTTGACTTTCAGGTTTTAAGGTTCACACCTTTGTTTTCAACTTTCATTTCCCCTTTGAAATTATTTCCACACAGTGGTAAAGAGCTTGCTTTGCATGTGAGGTATCCTGTATCCCAGCACAGCTCTGGAGAGAGGGAGAGTGGAGGGAAGATAGAGAGAGGGAGGGGAGGAGTATTACATATTTTCTCACTGTTTTAGATCTCTAATGACTTAGAATCAGTACTGTTTTATGTCCTGTTTAACTTATGGTGCTACTATACACAGCTCTGTGCTGAGGCGTTTTAGAACACTGACGGTCATGCCTGTCTTCTAATGGGAAGTTATTTTCTTTGAAGTCTTTTGTATCTCAACTGTTTTGAGGTTTTCCTCTTTTTTATTGTCCTGTCTCCTTTTATGCCAATATGATCTCTAAAACTCTTTCCTACTTGTTTTCACAATTTATTTTTCCTTTCCAATGCTTTGTAAAATGTGCATTTTATTGTGTAACCACAACATAAAAGTCCCCAGGCTTTTCAAGTCCCTCCCCCAAATGTATGAAGCTGTATTACTGAGGTTTTTTTAAGTTGATTTTTATTATAACTCTAGTTGATATATGGGTACTATTTGAGTATATTTAGTTTTATCAGTAAATAGACATTAAACAAGAATTTTGCTTTTCAGATATTTCTTATAATTTCTGCTACAAATATTTAAGAGATTTCAGCTCTTTTGTTAGATATTTTACAGGGTTAGTATATGTAATTTATTCTAACGCTAAATGGTATCACTTTTATGATCCAGGCAAAATTTAACAATACAAGTTAATTTAAAAAGCTAAAACTCAACATACTAGTACTAGTAGCGCATGCCTTTAATCTTGGATTTGGAGGCAGAGCAGGCCTCTGAAGTACCAGATTAACGTACCTTTGTGAGTTCAAAGCCAGCCTGGTCTACAGAGTGAGTTCCAGGACAGCTAAGGCTATACAGAGAGAAAAACAAAAACAAAAGTTAAAAATCAAACATTAGGAACATTTGGAACTTTTTATAAAAATTACCCCATTGTTCCCTAAAATACACCAACTTACGTTGCTATCCTTAGTTTATAAATGTTAACAGAACCTGTCCCTAAGAGAGATGTTACCAAAGATTATGGTAAGCTGTATGTAACACAAAATTCACCCTTTAGCCATTTTAAATATATAATTCAGGACCTTAATACATCTATACCCTTGAACAATGACCATTGTTACCTATTTCTATAAATTACTTATTTCAAACAGAAACTCCATGATCAATAAGCAATAACCCCTCCTCCATATCTTTCAGCCTTTGGCAATCTCTATTCCTCAATCAATATCTGACACCTATTCAAGCTACAGAACATATGTGGGATCATATAGTATTAGCACATACAAGAGCTCATAAAGTGTTTACATATACATGGGATCACTGAGTATTTGCACATACAAGGGTTCATACAGTATTTGCATATACATGAGAACACATAGTATTTATACACACAAAGGATCATACAGTACTTGTACATACAAGAGATCATACAGTATTTGTGCATACATGGAATTATACATTATTTGCACATACATAGAACCATATAGTATTTACAATATGTGGATCACACATTATTTGCATGTACATAGAACCATATAGTATTTATACATACACAAGATCATACAGTATTTTATGTATATATATGTATACATATTCATACAGTATTTTTACATACAAGGGGTTGTACAGTATTCACACATGAGCTATGCACTATTTGCACATACAAGGGATCACATAGTACTTCTCTTCGTGAAATGTTTTCAATGTTTATCCACATTATGGCATCCCTGAGCATCTTCTTCCTTACAAAGGCTTAATAAACTGTATTGTATGTATAACCATTTCCTTCACACATTCCTTTGTCCTTGGGTATTTTCCAACACCTTATAGTTACTGTGAACAAGGCTGCTATGAACACTAGCGTGCACGTGTCTGAGCTTCTACCTTCAGATATGTTAGGCAAATACCGAGAAGTGGATCATATGGCAGTGCAGTGCTTAATGCTTGAAACTTATGCTTTCAGCTCTTGAGATGTTCTTTCCTCTTGAATACATTATTTTGGTGTTCATTTTTTCCTCCAGTTTGAATATCACCTCATCTGCATTTCTTTGCATTGCTTGTCTGTGTATCATCAGGTCAAGTCCTCAATTCATTGACTGCCCTTTCTTCTTGCTTTCTTAAATACAAACAAGACTTGTGGTAGATAGTCCTTGGGATTTAAGTTTTCAAAAAAGCAAAACTAGAATTAAAAAATGTTAGAAGCCACGACACAATACCTGAAGCTTTCTGAAAGTATTCCCAGAAACTAGAGTGCCCCATCTGTCCCCTAGTACTCATTCATACCAAGACCTATTTTTAACAGCACTCATTTTTAATTCTATATTATGTAATTCTAACAAGAGTTTATGTGTGCAAATTAGCTACAGTTGATTTCTGTTGCTTAAATCTGACTTAATAGGATAGCTATCTACCTCAACCCATAGACAAATTTTATAGTTTCCCCCAAATCTATTTCTTTTCATCTTCAGTTTTGCTGCTTTTTTGCTTTTTGGAAATTTTTAATTTTGTGTAATTAAATCTTCATCAATTCCTTTGAAGCTAAAATATTTGTTTCCTCCACTCTTACAATTTCTTCACTTTCTGTTTGGATTACAAACTAAATTGCTCCAATTTATGCCAAACTGTCATCAGTCCCAAATACATGATTTCTTTATGCTTATTAGTAACAAGTGACTTCCACTGGCTAACACATTTTGAAAGCTCGTGCTCTCCAGGTCTCTTACTGTGCTTGATTCTATGGTATAACCCATACTTTTCACCTATTGAGAAAATCTATCCCAAAGCTCCCAGGACAACAATTCTGCATTTTAGGAAGCAGCGGAAGCATTTAAATAGTTCTTCTTTCTTTCTATTTCCCATCTTCTTTTTCCCTCCTCTTGATAGTGGAGCAAGAATAAGAATCATACTGGTGGTTGGGGAGGCAACGAACTGCTGGAAAGCATGTGTGTGTCAGAGGCAATGTGACCTGGGAGAATGTGGAATTAACTTAGGGTGAATGCCAGCAGCTCATCAGTGGCTCATCCTGAATTCATGCTACGGGCATTATTAGCCCAGATGCTTAACATAAAGAAAGCAAAACTAATCACAATAATGTAGAAGCTTCTCATCACAAACTTAGGCAGTAAGAATCTCCAGCAGGTCATGGCAGAGCTGCTGATTGCAACCCAGCCTGACTGATCTCTTACAGTTCTTCCATATCTGAAATACTACCTTGGAATTTCAGGGTTCTCTAGGATAAGATTTAAAAACAACAGATTTAAAAGAAGAAGGAAAAAAAAAAAAAAAAGGCATGCTACACCATCATAGTCTATGCCAGGGTGAGCAAGCTGACAATAGCTTAAATTACACACCTCCCTCTGAGGTAGTTTTAGCTGGAACAGTGCTCAAAGGAACTGAGATGCTTTGGAAGAATTTTATAAATCAGAACGTGTGGAAATACTGGTCAGGGAGGGTGGTGTTGGCAGATGCAAGGAGCAACTCAATTGCCCTAAACACACATGTGTCTTGTCATCTGTTTCCCGGATGAAGCAATGGGCACCAACAATCTATTGTGAAGCATCTAACCTTGATACATTTCAGGAGGGCCATGGTGCCCTGATCCCACAAATAAATCCTACTCGCTCCAACCGGGGCACCTGAAAACTAATAAGTACACATTTGAGATGATTCCCAAAAGACTGGGAGAGAAGAGTAAAATTCAAACACAAAGACGGATTTCAGGTTTCCTACTCTTCGATCAAACCGGGCTAACACAAGTAAAAGGGAAAGTGGAGATTATTTAGTGTCTGAGAGCCTGACAGAGGCCTTTGTTTGTGCTCTCAGCCAAAGAACTGGATGTTCCATAATGTCACTGAAGAATAAAATGTCATCTGGTGGAATTAATGGCTGATAAATTTAGAGCAAGTGGAAGAAACTATTACTGTGTGCTACCTTTAGCCAACCTGTGAAACCCACTGCCACAGGAGGTTATGAAGTTGAATGCACTGCAGTTGGATTTAAATGGAATGAATAACTTTATGACTAATAAATGCCAGTTCCAACTCTTCACGCTAAGATAAAAAGGGGTAATCAAAGCGCACATTTGAGAGCCCAGGCCAGTTGCTGCAGGGATCAGAATCAGGGACCTCTCCCTTGTAAACACTGCTGTATAATTACCCAGACAGGAACCCAGGACATATTTTTCACCCCTCTGCCAACTAGACACTGCACCCCCACAGAAACAGAGTGTTTACTGACTGTCTGAAGGGAAGGCTCCTTTGGAATTAAGTGTGGGGGATGGTCGTAGAGGTGTATGATGAGCCGCCATCGCTCAAGCTACTTTGTACAATCAAGGAAGCAAGAGGACACC
>NC_047678.1:4603107-4718107 GCF_011762505.2 Arvicanthis niloticus | reverse complement strand
TAGGTTAGGAAAATTTTCTTCTATGATTTTATTGAAAATATTTTCTGGGCCTTTGTTCTGTGATTCTTCTTCCTCTATTCCTATTCTTAAGTTTGAAATAGACTGTTGAGAGCCGTTCTATCCCACATTTGGGGGCCAAAATGTCTCGGGCCACTCTGTCAGTGTTGGAACCCACACTGCCAAAAGCCTTGGGGGCTAAACTGTTAGAGCCTGCACTGCCCCAAGCTGCTCAGGTCTGCCAGTCGGGGTTCAGCAAGAGAGAGAATGAGGACGGACTGAAAGAATGGAGACCAGACAGAGTGTGATTCAATCCTGTTTATTCTTCAGTCTTTCTTCCTAGTCCAAGTCCCAAGTCTTGAGTTCTAGTCCCTAGTGCCTCCAAGTTCCAAGCTTCTTTCCAAGTTCCCTTCCAAGTACAAGTGTCTAATCCTAGTTGCCTGTCTCGAGTCTCAAGTGCCTACTCCTAGTGCCTAATTCTTAACAATAATTTCTTCTGTCTGCTTCTCGCCTTTTATATGTCTCACTTCTAAGCCACGCCTTTAAGTCACACCTTTAAGTCATGCCCTTAGGTCTTATCTCTAAATCTGATCTCTAAGTCACGCCCTTAAGTCACACACCTTTAAGTTTCACACACCCGAGGGAAAATCCTGGGTATCTAAAACAAGATGTTATCAGAGTGTGCTCAGCTGTTGTAGGCTATTGTAATCAAGTCTCTTGTCAGGGTATATGGCTCAAGACGGCTGCAAGGATGATAGCCGCCTTCTCTTGGCTCCCCACAATAGACTATTCATGGTGTCCCAGCTTTCCTGGATGTTTTCTGTCAGGATTTGTTTTTTGTTTCTTGTTTTTAAGATTTTTTTTTCTTTGACTAATGTATCCATTTCCTCTATAGTATCTTCAGTGCCTGAGATTCTGTCTTCCATCTCTTTTATTCTGTTGATGAAACTTGCCTCTGTGGTTCTTCTTCAGATTCCTAAAGTTTCCTTTCCAGAATTCCATCAATTTGTGTTTTCTTTATTGCTTCTATTTCCATTTTCAGGTCTTAAAAATTTTGTTCATTTTCTTCAACTGTTTGTTCCCCGGCTTTCTTTGAGAGATTTATTCACTTCCTCCAGTTATTTGTTCGTGTTTTCCTGAATTTCTTTAAAGGATTTATTAATTTCTTCTTTACACACCTCTGTCATCTTCTTGTGCTTCAGCTGCGTTGGAATATTCAGGGCCTGCTGTGGTAGGAGAGCTGGGCTCTGGTGGAGACAGATTGGCTGGCCTTTATTGATCAGGTTCTCACAGCGGTGTACATCGAGGCATCTGGGATGGGGTGATTATAGGTCGAGGTGCTTATTTCTGGGTTTATTTTTATTGAGTGAGTGTTTTGTTCTTTGGTTTATGTTTCCTGTCTGGATTTTAAGAAGAGTGTGTTGCCAGTTTTACTGCCCTGCTAGCCTGGTGTATTCACAAGGAATGTCTGCTTGTGTTGGAGACTGGGCTGCAGGGATGAGTGGGGAAAGGGAAGTTGGGAGGGGGTGGAAGGCTGCAGCTGGTTTTCTGTTGCAATGCTAGGAACAACCCTGAGGATTGGATTTGGAGAAATGAACAGCTACTTTAATTGTTTTTTGTTTGTTTTGAACTTCTGGATGTGTGTTGTTGTTGTTGTTGTTTTTCAAAAGACTGTCTCTTGTTATAACACCAAAGATGGAGAATACAGATAGAAATACAGATAAATTTGGCTACATAAAGAAATATTTCAATGTGGAGGAAATTATTAAAACTTAAACGTTTTGTGGAAAAAACAGGAAAAATATTTGTATCAGGTAGCATTGAAAGAGATTATCTTAAAAAGAGAATGAATGTCTTACGTGTCTTTAAAGAGAAGATAAACGTTATAGGAAAAACAGGCTCAAATAAAACAATCTTCACTCCAGAGGCTGTTCAGCAGTTAAGACAGCTGCTCTTACAGAGAACCTGAGTTTGCTTCCCAGCACCCATGACTGGCAGCTACAATCACCTGTCACTCCAACTCCAGTGGGTCTGCTGCTGGCTTCTGGCCTCTGTGGGCATCTGCACACAGCATGCACATACTCACATATATACACATAGTTAAAAATAAGTAAGTCTTTAAAATATTTACATTCACTAGAAATCAGATAGATAGATAGATAGATAGATGATAGATAGATAGATAGATAGATGATAGATAGATAGATAGATAGATAGATAGATAGATAGATAGATAGATAGATAGCAATTGACAACATCTGGTTTTCTTCAAAGTACAGAGCTGGACAGTCATTCCCATTATCCAGTTTCAAAGCTCAAACAGATAACCTTAAAAAAATGTAACAACCTATCATCATTGGGCCACTGCTCTTTCTTGTTATAGTTGCCTTTTCTGAATATTTTATATAAAAGAAACCGTACAGTGTATAGTGTTGTGTTTCCGATTTGTTTCGTATTTTTGAGGTCCATGTATGTGGTAGCTTGTGTCAGGATTTGACTGTGTTATTGTTTAGCAATACTCCGTTGTATGAGTACATTGTCTTCTTCCTCATCTTTTCAAAAGTTGAAAAGCATTAGGTTTCAACTTTTGTCTCCTACAGATAATTCTGCATATACTTGTACATGTTATTGTTTGGATACATAACTTCTAATTTATCTTGGCAATATTTCAAAGAATAGAAATAAATAGTGAGTGTTTTCAAAATTTATATTTAATATTTTAAGAAACTTCCAGGCTGTCTCTAAATGGAGAGAGGGTTACTTTCTGCTCAGACTTTGTACTGTGGGATGTTTACTTATGGACAGTCTAACGAACTTTACATTTTTTTAGCCAGAGATGATGAGCGTCTTTTCACATGTTAAGTGTGTGTGTGTGTGTGTGTGTGTGTGTGTGTGTGTGTGCGTGTGTGCATGTGTGTTGTAGTGCTGCAGATTAAAACCAGGCCCTTGTATATGTTAGTACTCTACTTCTGAGCAGTAATGCCTATTCAGATATTTTTATCAGTATTAAATTGGGTTGTGACTTAGTATGCTTTTTATTGCTGTGATAAAATACCATGACCAAAAGCAACTTTGGGGAAGGTTTATTTGGCTTACAGATCACAGTCCTTCATCAGGGGAAGGCAGGGATTGAAGCTGAGACCACTGCTTGCTGGCTTGCTTCCCACAGGTTGCTCATCTTGTCTTTTTATCCATCCCAAGACTACCTGCGCAGGTGTTGTACCACCGCCATCGGGTTGTGCTCTCCCTCTTCAGTTAGTAATCAATACCGTAACCCCCACAGAGTTGCCTGTAGAACAGTCTTAAAGAGGCAACTTCTCACTTAAGGTTTCCTCTTCCCATATAGTCCTAGCTTGTGTCAGGTGACAGAAAGGAAAAAAAAAGGCATCACGGGTGTTTGTCATTGTAAGATTTGTAAGAATGCTTTATGAATTCAAAATGTAAAACTCTTTTCCAGGTATGTGATTCTTAGACATTTGCTTACAAATTTGTAAGGCCTGATCCAGATGCCCTGACTCCTGAGCTGTCTTACTAACCCTGCCCCCTTACTTTTAAAAGGCTGTTGTCTAGCACCATCCATCTCAATCAACACATTACTTGATTGATTATGCTTTTAAATTACCTTGATTTTGTAATCCTTCTAATTTTACTGAGCCGTGAAATCTCTTATTTCCCTATAGCACCTAACAGACGTGCTGTACATGTTTCTTAAACAAGTGGGTCGAGTAATAGTTTTTAAAGGAGGAAAGTAGTTGTTAATTATTTCAGAGTTGGGGGGGGCATCTAATATGATGCTTGTGTTCGTTGTTTACTGGAGATGATTTGGTGCAGTTTGCCTACCCCTCCTTAGCATCTTTCTCATGCTCACTTTCTAGGACTGTTTCCACATGTGTAAAGCCAGGTTGATGGTATGTTCTACCTCATTGGGAAGTCCTGCTGAGAGTACTTAGCGTGGTGCTGGCAAGGGTAGACGAGTCAAACATGGGCATCATTAAGATGATGAAATCTTTAATTATTAAGAGAATCATAACGAAATAATGGGCTTGTTGTTGACCTCAGGCTTCCGGTTTTTTGACAGCTGTAGCAGATAGCAAGGAAGCAGTTCTCAAGTAGCCGACTGATGAGCTGCAGTTAGGGGTGGACGTTCAGTAACCAAATCACAAATGTATTGTTCCAACAACATAAGCTTTAAGTGTGGACACTCTGCTCTGCTTGAGTTTTCTCGCAGAAGAGAATTTCAAAATGTATCTCTATATAATATTAAAGTTCCCTTAGCAAATCAGGTAAATAATTTTCTCCCCTCTATATTTTTCCCTGAAAATGCTATGTTTGTTGACACAAAAGTTAAATATATTCCACTTTCCTATAGGGTGCAATTTGGCAATGGCGTCTGAAATGAATGCCATTGACAGCGTCTGCTTTCACAGTACCTAGTTTGTTGAAATACGATGTTGCTCTCCTGAGTAATTTAAAAATCAGTGTTGAAGATAAAGCAAATCAAAATGTTGGATTCTTTTTTTTTTTCCACTAGCAACTTATTTATTGCACATTTCACTGTCTTGGAAGAATTCAGTCAAATCCCACTGTAGTTGTTGGTGAAGGTATTTACTGAGTCCTGTCCTCTTACATCTTACAGCTGTGCTCAGGAGCAGTCTTGTAGCTGTGCCCAAGGGAAACACACTTGGCCACACATCCAGGAAGTGACACATACATTCAGAAGTAGGAAAATGGAATTGATATTATAATTAACATGGGCATATATATTATTGTTCAGATTTAAGTAACTACCATTATTGAATGCCTGGCTGTACCAGGTTTGAGCTGTGTGTTTCCTGCTCTCTGGGCTCTTTAGTTAAGTGAAGCTGTGTTAGGAGAAATAAATGCATAGAGGACGTGCTGTATGCAGTTTTATGAGCAACACATGTTTACTGTGAGTGTGACATTCCCAGGACTTCACATTGCTTTATCAACTTAATCCCCCCCAACCACCCAATCAGGTCCACTCATCTTCATTTAACGCACTGAAGCACCAGACATGCACACTTCCCCAAGGCCCTTGTGAGCTTTGACGTCACTTCTAGAGGAACCTCCAGAGCCTGTGAACTCAACCACGGGAAGGGAATATTGGGACTCAGTGAGTTAAGGGTCACTCCTCTAAGTCACACAGCTAGAAAATTAGAAGGCCAACATTCTAACCCACAATTCTTTTTTCTTTTAACCACTATACAATCAAATGTATTTCCATTTATTTCTAATCAGTTTAGCTTTTAGAATTTAAACTTAAGGTGCCTAAGTAATGAAATAAGTTATATAAATAGGTTATTGCTCTTTTGTTTGAACTATTAGCTTTAGTGAAATAGAGGCTGTTGCCATCATCTCTAGGCATGCACATGCACGCACACATGCACACACTTTCGTGAACACACACACATACAACTCCACCACCAGAGTATTGATTTCTATAAGGCTCTTTATATTTTCTCATATTCTACAACAAAACATTCAATTTTGCATGTTCAAAATACAGTGTTTTTTCCTTAATTTGTTATATGTAGTAATAGAGGTATTTCTCTATAGCTAGAAGCATGAAAATACACTTGATTATTAGGCATCAGAGTCAAAAATTACAGTGTAAATATTAAACCACCATTATATACATGTTGAAATGAAAAGGTATTCTGTTTTAAGAATGCATCAAATAAGAACAAAATAGGTTAATCTCTAAAAATCTGTTAGATGTAGAACTGTATGGATTTTTATTCTAGTTTTCTGGATTACCATTGCATTAATAGCAAACATAAATTTAAAAATAGACAAAAATAATATTGCTTTCAAGTCCTGTTATTATTTGACCCTTCCTACAAAGAAATACATACTTTATACTGAATGTTGTTTGTTTTTTTTAGTATTTTTTTGTCTTTCCTTTTGAGGTGTAAGTTGTACTTAAAAAAAAAAACATTTTATTTCATTTACTATTCCTGTTATTGTGGGTATATGCCACAGCAGTGTGTGGATGTCAGAGAACAATTTTGTGGAGCTGGTTCTCTCTCATTACATTTGTGTGGGCTCTGAGGCGAGCCAGTTAAACGCTTTTACCCACTGAGCCATTTTGCAGGCCCTAGACCCTTCTGCTCCTCCTCCTTTTTTTCTCCTCCTCCTCCTCCTCCCCCTCCCCCTCCTCCTCCTTCTTCTCCTCTTCCTCTTCCTCTTCCTCCTCTTCCTCCTCCTCCTCCTCCTCCCCCCTCTTCCTCCTCCTTCTCTTCTTCCTCTTCCTCCTCTTCCTCCTCCTCCTCCTCCTCCTCCTCTTCTTCCTCCTCCTCCTCCTCTTCTTCCTCCTTCTCCTCCTTTGAACCATTCTTTTCAGGCACAATTATTTAAATTCTGTAGTAGTCATGAATACTAGACCTCATTTCTCATTTTCATGGAAGATAAATGTACTAAAGACTTGAGGTGGTCAAAAGTTTTAGAGCTCACCTCTGAATGAGCGTGGCATCATCCACCTGTCATGCCAGCACTCTGGAGGCAGCGACAGGAGGGTATCAAACTCAAGCCCTGCTACGGCTTCATTAAAATCATTTCTCACAAAACAACAACAAAGCCCCCAACAAAACCAGCCCTCTTTCTCCATCCGGTTCTGTGTGTACTCAATCCGTAGACTTCTTAAAACTGTTTCAGTCTGGTTTTGCTTGATTAGCTCCCAGTGACATGTTTAATCTGATAATGCTTCTTTAGCAGTCATGCATAAATTTCATCATAGCTAGCTTATTGGTTTTTAAAAAGAATCAGTGGACTATCCTAATTACTTACTCTTTTCTAAAAGTTGGCTCATATCTGGGCAAAGGAGAAAACAGAATTGACCGTCTGATGACCACTGTGAGAGAGCCCTGGTGTAGGAACTCAAAGACTGCCACTCCACCTGGTCAAGGCTGCCTGGCTTCTGTAAACCTCTTAGTCAGCTTTCACGTGAAAAGAATAAGGCTGTTTAGTTGACAATATTGAGAGGATCAAGACCAGTGGTGCCAAAGCACATTAAAACTGTACAGTGCTATAAATGATAGACATGCGGGGCGAGTGGCTCAGTCGGTAGACTGCTCACCTAGCTGCATGAAGCCTTGTGTTCAGCCCCCGCCATTGCAAAAACTATAAATGGTGGCACATATGTGACTGTAATCCCAGCAATCTGGAAATGACAGCAGAAGTTCAATGTCATCCTCATCAGAGTTCAAAGCCAGCTTGGGATACAGGAGAGCCTGCCTCAAAAATGCAAACAAGTGGTGATTATTTACTGCTTTTTCTTTAGCCATCACTGTGAGGTTTTTAAAAAGAAGAAAAAATTTTTTTTTGAAAATGTTAGCATTTAATTAACACCTGGAGTGGCTTTTAGGCCACCAGCACACAGGCACCTCCAACACCCTTAATCTTCTCTTCAGCTCTTCTGCTGAAGAATCTGGCTTTCACGATGACAGGTTGCCTAGGGAGCTTTCCCTTGCCCCGAACTTTGTAGTAGCCTGATT
This sequence comes from Arvicanthis niloticus, assembly GCF_011762505.2. NCBI lineage: Eukaryota > Metazoa > Chordata > Mammalia > Rodentia > Muridae > Arvicanthis > Arvicanthis niloticus. The sequence continues at coordinate 4,710,596 of NC_047678.1, read as the reverse complement.
GAACAACATCAGTGATGGGAGCAGCTCCAGTCTTGGTTTTGGCTGCGTTGACCCATGTCTGCTCGCTGACCAACGTCCATAATTTATCCAGGTTGACTGTTGGGCAGAAGCTCTGGTTCCTCTTCAAGTGGTAAAGCCTCATATCAGCTTTCCCGAAGTAACCTGGATGATATTTGTCAAAGTTGATCCTGTGGTGGTGCATGCCTCCAGCCTTCCCGCGGCCTCCTGGGTGCTTGTGGTGCTTACGGATGCGGCCGGCCGTGGCTCACGTGGCCCCAGAAACTCCGGGTCTTCCTCAGTCTGGATGGCATGGCGGTGGCAGAAAGGAAAGAGGGAGGAACTCACGAAGTCTCGCGAGGTAGCAGGCGCGGGGGTGGAACCCAAGAAGAAATTATTATCGTGTAGATGATCATTAAATCTGAGCATTTGGAAGTTGGAACCAGGAGAATCAGTAGTTCGAGGCCAGCCTGGGAGTCTCAAACAAAAACAAAATTATATACACCTCAACATATATGCTCAAAGGTGAACTGTTGGTTATTACTTTAAGTAATTTGTGCATGAAGGACAGACAGAAATCGTCCCGTGATATATCATGTGTTCCTTGGTTAGACTACATTTGAATCGTTTTCCGAACTGAGAGCCCTTTGCTATCTGCAACCCAGATCAGCAGCCATTTTTAAAATGAAGGCGGCTCACAGGAGCTGCTTTGAATATCAGATCTGAGTCAGTCTGCCTTCATCTTAACCTCAGCTTTTTCATTTGCCAACAAGATTCCCCAACAGAAATCATCTTGAACAAGATGCTACTTATCCCGTCTGGCCTCAGATTTTCATATAAAATGGCTATGACACTGTTTTCCTAGCCTCGTTAGGTGGCACTGAGATCTAAGCCATCTGGTCATTGCTTTGGACTTCATGGTTACTGTTTATTATTAGTATTATTAGTATTATTAGTATTTACAATGCTATTATCACTCTGTCCTGCTCCCCTCAACCATTCCCACAAGCCTAGTATAATAATATAATGTGTAGGACTTTTCTGCCCCGTGATCAGTAAGTGAGCAGCTAAGTCAGGTGAAATACACGTCTCTCTTTGTTGTACTAGTAAAGAAATGCATACACAGACAGCATCCCGTGAGCTAGACTAGACTAGAATACAGATTTCTGATTTAACCAGGAGCATTCCGCATCAGCTTATACATATAAAACCAGAACACATTAAAAAAAAAAAAAAAAAAAAAAAAAAAAAAAAGCTAACCTTGTCCAAAACACCACAGATGAAAGCAGAGTATAACATTGTTTCGTGTTGGATTATATATGTTTAAACCAATGAAAATACACTATTCACACATGAAGGTTTTTTGTTCATTTTTGATTGTCGTTTATGTTTGGTTTCTTATAAAAAAATTTTTTTACCTTTCAATATAGCCTAGAAGACAGTTGTTTATTTGAATTCATCTAGGCTTCTGAACAGATAAACAGAATCCTTTCTCATTCTTTTTCTTAACAAACATTTGGGGAAGACATGCTAGCCTGCTGTGACCTGATTGCTATGGGTAGTAGAAGCTGATAAGCCAAGCAGGGGAAGAGGTAACAGAAATTTGATCTGGGTTTGATCATTAATAATGTGAATGTGATAACAGTTGCTTGTATTCACACGACTGTAATTGTCTCTGAGGCTTATAGCCGCAGTCTGATAACCTAGGCCTAATCTGGAAGCCTCTAGCTCTAATCTAATCTAATCTAATCTAATCTAGGCCTAGAGTGTTTCAGGCTCTGATATTTACTCACCCTTTCTAGTTCTTTCTGAACTCTTGAAGGTTGATTCATCTCAGCTGTTCTGGCCCAAACTCCTCTCCATGCTGACTGATTCATTCACTTGACTTCTGAATTGCTCTGCCTGGCCTCATACTAGCTCTGGCAGTATATTCTAATCTTCTGTCTCCTTCTCATTCTCTGGCTCATTCTGTCTTCACCTGTGGCTAGCTTGTTTCCTCTCTGCAGCTTCTCTCTATATAACTGTTCCAGTAAAACTGCCTCCTTCTCTCCCTCTGCTATGTTCTCTTGGAAGTAGCCTCTCTTTACTCTTTCATGAAAGATGGGCATATCCTATTTTGTCAAATCTTTCTCTGACTCATCACTTTGTCTGCCACTCAATTAGATATCACTTTCAAACATGGGTGCTTCTTACTATAAACCTAACTTTACCTCCATTGTTTTGGGATGAAAGGTGTGTACTGAGTACAAGTCTGTATTCCAGCCAGAGAGATTAAGGGTGAGCCACACCACAACTAGAAACAGCTTTTTTTTTTCAGTAAATAACACAATTTCGGGGTTCACAGTGTGATCGAATAGCCTGCATGCTACAGCGATCCCTCAGTTTCCAAGTTGAATACCTAAAGACGACCTTACAAAGGCAGTTCAGGGTAGAGCTGGGAAGACAGCTCTGTTTTAAACTGCTTGCCCTACAAGCACCAGAGTTCAGATCCCCAGGACCTAGGTAAAGCTAGGCACACCATTGTGTGTCTGCAATCCTAGTGTTCCTACAGGGAGATGGAGGCAGAAACAGGAGAATCCCTAGAAGCTGGGCATAGGCAGCAGCAAACAAAGAATCCTGGCTCAAACCAGGGGAAAGGCAAGGACCAGCCCCTGAGGTTGTCCCTTTGACTTTCAAGTATGTACAACACACACACAGGCACACGCACATGCACACACATGTACACTCTCTAGTGAGGACCTCCACAAGTGTAGCAATCCCTGCTGAGATTTCTGAGCCTTCCTCTTCTGCATGGCCCATGATACAGCACCAGGAAGCACAGGTCTTATTTTCTGTGGCTTCTTGCCACGCCCTCAGGAGCTTTCTCTGAATCACAGATCTTCAGTCCGATGCCACCTACAGCAGCTCCCAAACAAACAACCAAGGGGAAAAAGATTTCCTCATCTCCTCAGCCCTGCTGACTTTGGTTCACTAACAAACAGAATGGTTGCCACCATTTGCTCTCAGTGAAGTTCAGTGGCTCAGTGCTACCTGTTAGATGGGTGGGCTGTGAGCTAAAAAACCCTAGATCTCATCTCCTCTCCTCCTCTCCTCTCCTCCCCTCCCTCCCCCTCCCCTCCCTCCCTCTCCTCCCTTCCCCTCCCCTCCCTCCCCTCCCCTCCCTCCCCGTCCCCTCCCCTCCCCTCCCTTCCCCTCCCCTCCCCTTTTCTTCCTGCTAGAAGGACTTAGGGAACACACAGTGTGTTCCCTGCAGTGTCCTTGAGTACCTAGAGGACAGAACCCAGATATCTTTTGAGAACTCCTTAACGGAGTGGCTAAAGTTGGCCATGTTCTCTCTGCCAGTGCCTCATATCCTAAGCTGGATGAGGAATTCTAAATCAGTTCCATCCTTTCTTAAGTGAAGAAATGAGCAGAAAAGCAGACTGATAACACATGGAAGAAATACAGAAAATGCTGGCTGTCTTCAGGAAAATTGTGTCAGGGAAGAGCATAGTGTTGTTAAATGGGACTTAATACAGCAAAATTGTCTTTAATTTTTCTTCCCAATATGAGTAGCATTTTTTAAATTTAGAAACATTTTAAATCAGGAATCCAGGAAATTACAGAAACATGCTTATCTATCTGCTGCCCAGATTGCACAAATTAGAATATTTTATCTATTTGCTTCAGATCCACCTCTTTAAAAAGTAAGCACTAATGGAGAAATTTTCCTGTGGGAATCCTTTGTCCCCTGGGCCTCTCTAGAGGTGACTGTCACCATGAATTTGTAGTGTGATGCTTTCACAATGCATGCATGTCTACATTCCCAGTATGAACTTGTCATATGTTGTAAAATTTTCAAAGTGGGTATACTTTGCTCACATACATCGTGGTTACTCATATATTGGACTTTCTCTAATGGCATGATGTATGTTTTCTGTTTATCCTGTGATTTTGATTTGTTTCTTTCTTGTCTGTCTTACCAGTCAGCTTGGCCTCATTCACCTTCCTGATTCAAATATTCATAAACTGAATTTTTTAAGTAATAATCATTACATCTTTCTGTAAGAGGTCAGAAAATTTTTTTGGTGCCTCTTATCTTCCAAATCAAAGCCAGGCCCCTGGCTGATTTAATTCTAAACCATTCTCTCATTCCTATCTCCTGATATTGGAACAGTCTAGAGACACCCATGCCGATTGTGCTTGACCCGCCCCCTTTGTTTTGTGTGGTAGCTAAGGGACTTTTATGAGCACATAAAAGGGAAAAGGGCACAGATTTCCAGTTTTGGTCAAAACTGAAAAGATCTCATTGTTGGAAAAATTTTAAGTGTTTTTAGAATAAGCTGCGTTAAAGTATAATTTTTATGAACTCTAAATATACGTCAGGTATTTGGAATGAAATGAAAAATTAGTGTTTGGTAGAGCTGGTCTGTTCAGTGTAAAATATACAGCAGACTAAAGATTTAATTTTTTAAAAAAGTACAACACTACATTAATAAGTTCTGCATTCACTGCATAGTGAAATGACACAATTTTATACATTGAACTGACTAAAACATCATACATAGTTCCACCTGTTTCTTTTTACTGTGTTAATATGGCTCCCATAAAATCTAGAATTACATGTGCTGTGTGTAAAGTGATACAGGTTGGCAGTGGTCCCAGATTTCTGTTAAGGACATTTAAAACAAAAACAATAACAGGTAGTATTATCTGGGTATGATAATTACATTTACCAGGGCACTTCTTTTCATTTCTTTTCTTACCTGCCTGCCTTTCACGGTTTTTTCCTGTTTCTCTATTTGACCCTTCCGGGACCGAGCCATGCTGAAAGACAGGCTTTGTTGGTGGTGAACTCTGTGTTTGTAATCTGAACCAGCTTGGAGTGTCAACAAGGTGTGGAACTCCAGGTTGACAGTTTGTCTAGAGACTTTGGACATAGCAGCTGATGCTTACAGTCACTAGTGAGGAGTCTTTCATTTGCAGGTAGTCTGCTAGCCTGCTTTAACTTCGATAACTCGGGCTTTTCCTCCACTTTCCCTCGCTTTCCTGTACTGTAGGCCTTGTGTTCAGCCATTATGTCTTTTCTCCTGTGCTGAAAACACTTTTTTCTGCTCCTGAGCTGCCTCTTAGATTTGAAGGTTCTCAAGTAACCACCTGTCTCCCCTCTCTGTCCCCGTCCCTGTGTCCTCCCTTCCCTCTCCCTCTCTTTTGTCCATCTCTTTATTATTCTGGAATAATTGCTCAAAGGCAATCAGTCATTTCTCTTGTTGACCCCTTACTGAGTTTATTCATGGTTGGACTTTTTTTTTTCATTTATTTATTTCAGAATCTATAAAGCCACTTTTCTTTCTCAAAATTTGTAAGTTAAAAAAAATTAAGAATTTTTTTTTCTCCTTGCATGTTTGGTTCAGAACTTCTTATAGTTTTACAAGTCAAAGACAGTTTAGTATAGAATATTTGCATGTATAGTATCTCTATATGTATAATTTAAATAAGAATAGTAACTCACTTATCATCACCATCATCATCATCTTAAGAATTCAACATTGCTAGTGGATTTATTTTCCCCGATTTCACCCAGAAGTAACCTGTGGTAAGTAGCCTCTTTGTGGCTTTTCCTTGCTGTTCTTACAGGTTAAGCATGTACACATAGTTTAAAACTTTGGTTAGAATCACTTGATACCTTCCTTTTAGTTCAGCACTGTTGTGAGATTTATTGATGACATACATACCCATAGTAAGTTTTCACTGCTACAGATTTTTTTATTGTGTACTATCTGTGTTTTAGTATCCTGATGCAGGTTGGCTTTAGTTTTTACTTAATTACAGCAATGTATGTGTTTATTTGTTTATTCCTTCATTGTTGGTGCTGAAAATCAAACCTGTTCAGAGACTCAGCATTGATTGTAGCATGTATATATATATGCATATATATGTAATATATATTACATCCTTTATTATCACACTTTCTGTATTCTTGAGTTTTTAGTGTTTTATCTTTTTTGGAGGGGTGGTACACTAGTCTACATAAGTGTTAACTACATCTAACTTGTTTTATTATTTCTGAGTCTTTCTGTCTGACTGAGCAACCAAGCATCCTTTCCCCCATCCAAACTCCATTTGTTTTCCTTCTCCAGAAACACAAAGGTCCCTGGAAACAGAACCCAGGGCTAGCCTAGGGCAAAAGCATAGAGATGTTATCTTTACATAAGCAGTTTCTAAAACAAACAAAATACACACACACACACACACACACACACACACAGTTTGCAAAGAAGGAAAAAATGTTCTTGTTGGCCTTAGCACTGAGTACTGGGGAGAAAGATGTTTGAGCCCTGATATGTAGCCATATAGCACACTATTGCTGTCCTGACAGATTGTAACCCTGGGCTCTAACAGTAGCACACAGGTACAGTGATTTATCTGGGCATAGCACATCAGCTGTGGAGGAAGCCTGTCTTCAGTTAAGTCACTCTTCCCACTGTAAGACACTAGAGCTTCCTGTACCATTTGCTTTCTAGATCCCTTTGAGCCTCTTAGGGCATGGAACAGAAGCCTGGAATTAAGACAGCTGAGTCACATACTGGTGCCCATCAGATTTTTGCTCAGCTCATCTTGTAGAGGGGGATGCTGTTCAGCTCCAGGCATACGACAAAGTGTCTGGCTTCCGTGCCTACTGCCTATGTTTGTGTCCTTATCCAGTCATTGGGAAGCGAGTGATCCCCCTGCCTCTGATTTAACACAAGCTAAACTCTCATTGGTGCCTTGACCTTTTAGTTCAGCAAACCCTGTCAGACCCTCTGCTGTGCCCACCCCCTAACCATCCAGCAAATCCTCAATCTTCCTTGCTAGTACTAGGGCAGCTGGGAGCTGAAGGAGCCTCGTGGGTATCCATGAGGTCTTTGTTTACCCATGATTCTTATACCCTTGGGTGTTCTTGGTCCTCACCAGATCCGTATAAGCCTAGTGTACACCAGGCAGTGAGGCAAGAACCGATTTGCTTTGGAATTCCTCGCAGCCTATGAAATGTACCCCAGCTTACTAGACATCTTCTCCTGCTTCCTTTCTTCATCCTTATTGCGCAGACCCCTTAGTGCAGTCTGCTTCGGTTCCTTCACAGTGTATCCTCCTCTTCCTTGATCCAGCCTCACAGACAAGTTACAGTGATGAAGCATGCTGTAAGACATCCAGTAACACTGGCCTTCCCAAAGCAGTACACCTATCTGGCCATTGTGAGCAACAGGATGATGACCACTTGCAGAGAATCTGGACATAAAGAAATGTGTGCAACTTTAAACATCCGATGAATGCAATTTCGTATCTTGTAATACAAAAGATTCCTTAAGATCACCCATACCTTCTGTTGTCTAACATTGTATCGAGTCCACGAGCTCATTCTCTAACCTCTGGCTTAGTTGGAATAAGCATGGCCCTTCAGATCACACGTCATCTGTGAATCATTCGTGGCTGTGGAGTTAAGCCCCTGACTGAGCTACTGGACACAACTCTTAGAGCCAAGATTCAAGGCATAGTTTTGAGCCCACAGCCTGTATTCAGGCCACTGAAGCACACTGAACCCTAGAGAACACATCAGGCGCTCCTAACTGGGAAAATGTCTGAGCTTGATAAAATAACCCCCTGTGGAAGAGACTGCCAAAGCAACCAGCCTTGTCTGGAGTTGGAGTTTGCACATCCATAGTCCCTACAGGTTACTCACGGGAAAACATTACATTTTCATTCTTCATGCCTTTTTTAGTGCGATGTCTTTTGTTACATCTAATATAAACGTCATTGGATCTGTGTTTAAAGTGATGTCTTGATATTACCTGCTGCTAATCCATGGCATAGAACACTGAAAGTATGTAACATTTAGTTTATATAATAATAATACTACATACAGTCTTAAGGTTTTCTGTTGCTGTGATTAACACTATGACCAAAGGTAACCTGGGGAGGAAAACGGTTTTTATTTCACCTTATAACTCTCAGATCACAGCATTGCTTAAAGAAATCAGGGCCAATGTGGGGAACCTGGAGGCAGAAACTGAAGGCAGAGACCATGGAAGGTGCTGCTTACTGGTTCCTCCACAGGGCTGCTCAGCGGGCTTTCTTATACAACTCAGAATGACTGCCCAGGTTGGCACTGCCCACAGTTGGGGTGGGCACGCATCCATCATTAATCACATCAATGTGAAAATACTCCACAGGCTAGTGCATAGGACAAACAACTTCATGGGGACATCTTGTCAACGAGATACCCTCTTTCAAACGACACTTATCTATGATATGTTAAAAAACTAACCAGGATATGTTTATATTTATATGTTTCTATAAAAGCAGTATAATATTGTCTTTTTCTTTTTTTTCAGTTATAAGTAGAGCATATCCCTGATCGGATGGTGACCGAGTAGCCTGACAGCAAATCCGGGTAGACAGAAGCTTGAGTTTGTAACGTAGAAATAGGAAAACCAGGGGCCCCTGTAGAAACTGTCATTCTGTACTCAGACTTGCTGGGGTGTTGCTATCTAGAACTCAGCTAACAGATACAACCCATGCGCTGTGAGGCTGCTTTTCCTGTGGGCAAGGGTGACGAAACAGAAGAGAGAGAGCTGTGTGTCCCTTCTGGACAGGGGAGGTTGTATTTTAGAAGGAGAAAATAAGTATCAACTGTGGGAAATAGACTGTGGCCTTGTAGGCAGGGGAGCTTCTGGAGAAGGGGACTGACAAGCCATGTGTAGCAGATGGATCAGGGGACAGAGAGGATTCCCTTTGACCTTTGCCTTGAAACGTTTTGTTGTCCCCCAAGACGACTGCATTTTACATTTTACTTACTATTTTATAATCTTGAGATTTTTAGAAAATTATTATTTTATGTAGAGTTCCATTCTTTTATTATATACCTATTTTAATCTCACTGCATCAATAGTTAAATAGTTTATTTTTGAGATTTATTTTTATTATTTATATGTCTTGAATGTGTATTTGCGCACTGCATGCACATGCCTGTAGAAGCCAGAAGAGAGCATCAGATGCCCTGCAACTGGAGTTGCAGGTTCCAGGCCAGCCAGCATGAGCGCTGGGACCTGAACTTAGCTCCTTTGGAAGAGCAGCAAGTGCTCTTGACCACTGGGTCATCTCCCTAGCCCCAGTTTCATAATTTAAATTAGCTCATTCTTATTTATTAAACATGGATACTATTTCCAACTATGCATATTAAGTATAATAGAAATACAGTTTTTTTTTTTTTACAAAGAAATACTGGGTCATTATCCCTTGTTAGTGCTCGAGGTTGTTCTTTGAGAAGCTTATAGTAATTTACAACCCCAATAAGCAGTGAGTTATATGGTCTTGTTAGCTTTCTTCTCATTCAATCAGATGAAGCATGAATATAGCTGTTTTATCGTGCTAGGCCAAACATGGAGATAAATGTCAGTTTGGACACTTTTGTGGGTTTTCCCTTAGTTTTTATATACTATTTTTATATTGTGTGTGTGCATGCATATGTACAACGTGCACATATGTGTGCCATGGTGTTTGTGTGGAGGTGAGAGAATGACTTTCAGGTTCTCTTTTCACTATAGGCTCAGGGAATCTCACTCAGTTGTCCTGGTTTTATGACAGTTGTTCCTCACCCACTGAGCTGTCTCACCAGCCCTATTTGTGTATCTTCTGATGCTGCTCCAGTCATCATGGCTGCCCATTTGTGCCATAGTTTTTACCTTCTAGTTTTACATAGTTGTGCAAAATACAAAGTTTGTTCAGTTTTCTAGTTAGCCTTTTTGTCTTTAAGATTTTCATCATGTTTCTTGACGTCTCCGCGGGTGTGTATCTATGTGTGAGTTTGTGAACATGAATGTAGATGCCTAGAGATGTCAGAAAAGAGCTTCAGATTCCCTGGAACTGGAATTAAAGGCAGTTGTGAACCACTGATGTGGGTGTCCAGGTTTGAACTGTCACAGGCATGTGCAGTGCTGCCTCAAGGAATGTATCAATCTGGAGACAAATTAGCTGGGAGAGACAAGGCCCCGACTGCCATGCTACGCTAATGCTAGGATATAGTAAAGATGCTAGAACTGATGGTGGAAAAATAAAGGATAAATTTATCAAAACATATCAAGGAATGGCCTAGGGATCAAAGCAAAGCAAATATAGGATAGAAATATGCTTCTGTGTTTGACTGGAGCTTTGTTGACTATCCTGCATCTATTTTTTAATTATTATTATTGTTCTTATTAATTTTTAATTATTATTATTTTCTTTGGGGATTTCATACGTATCCCTTCCTCTTCCTTCCTGTGTCCTCCCTGTTTTCTCTCAAACTTACGGCTTCATTATTATATATTCATAGGTGTATATATAAGTGCAACCTACTAAGTCTGTTTAGTGTTGAACACATTACTATATGTGTAATGTGTTCAGGAGTTTGATAACCTACCAAAGATTCAACTCTGGGGAAGAATGAATCTCCACTTTTTGGCAGCCCTTAATTGCCTATAGTTCTTCCTCTAGAACAGTGTAGAGCCTTGTGTGATCTTTCAATCCATGTTGGCGTGTTGGCTGGTATTGTCATCTTCTTAGGCCTGTGTTGTTCATACTTCTCAGGTTCAGCATCCTTGTAATGTATAGAGAAGTTGTTGTATAACAGACATCTTGGCCCTCAGGCTTTTACAATCTTTTTGCCTTCTGTTCCTCAGACTTCGATGAGGTTTAGGGATGGTGGTTATAGATACATTCATTGGGTTGAACACCCCACTGTCAGTTATTCTGTGCATTTTGACCAGCTGTGGCTTTTTATACTTGTCTCTGTGTGCTTCAAAGAACAGCTGCTTTTATGAGGATTGAAACCTACACTTACCTGGGTAAAAGGATAAGTATTTAGAATACAGATAGAAATGACATTGATTTTTGAAAGTGGTAATACCTTCTCCTATATGATCCATAACCATGTTAACCATTGTTTTCCAGTACCAGGCTTGATTTCCCTCCTGTTAAACAGAGCATAATTAAATCCAATTAGGCAGCTGTTGGTTGCCATCAAGACATGCATGAGTGCCACTATTGCACCTTAATGGCTATCTTGCCATGCTGGTCCTTGTTGTGGTTCCTAGGTGTCATACCTGGGTAGGATTATAATTTTCTCCCTTGACAGCTTGCTGAGTACCACCACTCAGGGAGAAGGTTACAGGTCTGTTCCAGTCCTGTGCCTGCAATATGTGCTATATTCAACAATAAGATCTTACCTTCAAGTTCTAGAATGCAAACAGGGCATTGGTGGGCCTGGGATGGGGGATTACTTGGACTCTCTTGACTAATAACTCAAAGGGAGGTTTCCTATGCCTGGAACTGGGACCTTCATTTGCTAGCCTGTGACTCTTTTGTGGGAACATTATGGCCTCAAGTAATGCCACTTGAGTGTGTGTGTATGTGTGTGTACACACTTATATAATATCTACACAAACTATTTCCCTGTAGCTTTTAAAAACATCCTTCGTGTTGTTTATCCCTCCTTCTTCTCTCCCTCTGTATTGCCCTGTGTCCCTCCCCAGGTAGTTCCCTGCCCCCATTCTTTCCATCTTCCCCTCCATGGCACCTTCATCCTACTGTCGCCCTTCCTAAAGGAACAAAGTAACTGGAACAAGGAGGTCAACAAGATGTGGATTCCAGGTAGTCTGCACCACTGCCTAAGGAGCCCTAGATTCATTTCGGTCGTGCATTGCAAAGAAGGGTGCCCAGCAGTTCGTTCCCCATTCCTGTTTTAGAACTAAGATAGGAGGTGGAGAGATGGCTCAACAGTTAAAGGACTTGCTATTCTTCCAGAGGACCAGAGTTCAATTCCCACCATTTATGTCAGCACCTGTAGGTGAATTCAAAACCTCCATTAACTCTGCCTTCAGTGGCTTCCTTGTGTGCCGGCATACATGTTCACAGACCCACAGACAATTTTAAAAAGTAGGACAGTTAAACAGCTAAAGTGTGTGTGTGTGTGTGTGTGTGTGTGTGTGTGTGTGTGTGTGTGTGTGTAAAATATACACCTTGGGACTAGGGAGATAGGTGAATGAATATAGTGCTTACTGTAAAAATATGAAGACTTGAGTTTGGATCGCCAGCACGTACATAAGAGCCAGGCACTGCTGCACGTATCTGTAATCCCAGAAGCTTGTTGGGTAGCGAGCCTTGGCAAACCAACTTGCTCTGAGTTCACTGAGGGACCCTTTCTCAAAAGTAGTGTGGGAAGCGATAGAGGAAGACACCCACTGTTGACCTCTGGCCTTCATACATGCATGCAAAGGACAAGTAAGTACACATGCAAACACACACGCATGCTCACTACACACACTCTTGAAATATGTATGTAATAAACTTACTTTCCCTGATAACTATTTTGTTTTTATCTGTTTCTGGGATCCATATTATCCATGTGATTTCAAATTTAAATCCAATTCACTGAAATGTTTTCTTTCTAGTCTCCTGAGAACACAGAGGGCAAAGATGGAACCAAGCTAACTAAGCAGGAGGTAAGCGTGCCTTTGACATTCCTGCATAAGTTGTAGCATTCAAATGTTTCATGCTGTCTTCATTAGAAGGAATGCCATTGCCAGGGAGTCTGCTGTGGCTAAAAGCCAGAGGTCAGAGTCTGTGTGCAGTTCCACTTGGCCTAGGCATGTTTCATTGAATACTCTGATAAGGCATTTTTCAATTTTGTTTGTGTTTCTGCCTGTTGCTCTTGCTGTCTGTCAGAGTGGGTATTGAGAATTCCTTCTAGGCAGAGAGCGAGATAGTAGGTAAATTCATCAAGGAGAACAGAGCCCGCGTCTTATAACAAGAAAATGAAAGGTTGTTGATGTCATAAATTTTCTGCTCCAGTGAATGAATTATGAATTCCTTTTATGATTCTGAGTGTTTACCTAAGAGGATTCATCTCTAAAGACAAAACTATGAAACGATTCATAATACGTCAAAATATTAAAGCTTTTTTTAATTTGGGAAGTTCTTAAGTTACTCAGATAAATAATTAGTCTGTGAATTAAAGATGCTTTGTGTTAAAATACAGAAACCCAGAAAAGGGTTAAGAACTTGTAAGACATGCTTATATCTGACCCTTGATGGAGATACCAAAGGAGATGACTTAAAAACTCTGAAGTGAGATGTGTGTGTGATGACAGCTGTTCCCGTTTGCATAGAGCTTTCCATGTGTGGAAAACTTCAGCTCTTACACTTAAGTGTATAAACTAAGAGGGGTCACAAGAGAGCAAAACCAATGTCCAGTTACAGATCCTTTGAGGGGTGATTCATATTATAGTTAATAATTCAGAGGAATTCATCTTGATACCCAGACCCCTGCGTGAGCTTCGTACTCAGAAACTCATTCTGCCACAGAGAAAATCTTTAAGAGAAGCTATAATGTAAAAACAAAACGCCCTGGCATCATCAGCCGTGTGCCAATCAGGAACTGTTGGAGGTAGTCATGAAATCAGAAATCTACGCTAGAGCTAACCAAAACTTGATGAACATGCAGAAAGCGGCAAGACATAATGTTTAGAACAGTTGGTGAAGTGTAACCTCAGTGTGTTTGGATTTACGTAACACACACATGGACACACACACAGAGTGCATTTGGGGTTTTCTCTGCAGGTTGACATTTAACTTGATCATTCAGAAAGCCTTAAAACCATTGCTCAGAGGGAGTGTTCGACTGCAGAAAGTGTTCCCAGCCATTCTGTGCCAGAAGCAAATCCACTGGCTGGGGGACACATAAAAGATAAACATGAGTTTTGTATATATGACTTAGGTATGTTAGTTAGCCCAAGGATTCTCATGCTTGATGCTTTTCTGTTTTGTTTTTTGTTTACCATTTTTATTACATATTTTTTATATTATTCCTAACAAAAGTATTTTGTAGACAATGCCTTTAAAAAAAAAAAAAAAAACTGTTATTCAAGCCAAGGCCGGATTAAAACTCATCATGTGCCTTGAGGACATCAACAGTCATTTGAAAGTGAAAGGTCAGTGGTCAGCCTGAGTGTTGACTGACACTCAGAACTGCCAGAAGTACACAATTGATCCCCACCCTACCCCCAGTGAACTGAAATCCAGTTCAAACTGAATTTTCCAGTATGCTGTTTCCTGTGTCAGCCAGGATGAACAGATACCAGTTACAAAGGAAGCTCTTCTTTTGAAGATTTCCCACTTTGGCTGTGGTATTTGGAGGGCATTGTACAGAGTCCTGAACTTCAGGAGACTTGGGCAATAAATGACCTGAACAGTATTTCATGATCATTACGCTCTGCCGCTTACAGAGTCTTTCAATTCTATTCTTCAGTGTGGTCTGTTCAATAACCCTAAGAAGCACCCCCGCCCCTCTCTCCTTGTGGTGGAGACGGGACCGGCCCCTTGTATATACACGATCACTTTACCAGTCTACTGTACCCCTGCCCAGGAAGCATTCCTTATCAGAAATGTGTGAGCACCTACGAATGTTCCCACCACTATTCCAGGCCCTGTGGGTCCTGTAGGGAAAATCCAGCAAAACTTTGCCTTCCCAAAGACTCCATTTTAGTATGGAAAAGATGGGAAAGTAAAATGATCGGATATTTGCTGTTGAAGAGAAGGGGGTGGGGAGAATGGCGATTGTCAGACTGTGCTGGGTTTGATAGCAGACAGTGGATACAAGGATCCCCATTTTATCTCAAGGAGAAGTGTTCTTAGAGAAATAATACAATTTTCTCCAAATATCACAACTTGTAATCAGTAGAACCAAAGAAAACACCTGAGGCCCCTGACCCCCAATCCTTGTTCGCCACCCACCTTTTGTGTGGTGCTCAAGTCAAGTGACCCAGTTCCTCATTCTTCATCTTCTCCACTGCCCCAGCCAGAGGCTGTCCTTCTGTCTTTCTGTTTTCCAGTGTTGAAAAGGAAAAGCCGCTCGTGCTGAATTTCTTGTTTGTTTTGTTTTTGAGAATCACAAGCAGCTTGGCTCTTAGGCTCTGCTTTAGAAGAGCTGAGGCTCAGAAGCAAAGGGGCATCTTGTGAAAATAAGTTTAAAGCAATGATCTGCAAAGTCCAGTGATTCTTCTTGGATCTTGCTCTCCCTTTGAACTTTGAGCGGGTAAATGTGTGTGCTGCGGTTGCAGGCAGGATGTTGAAATAGACCCTGTGCCTTTCAGATGCGGGCCGTCGGTCAATCAATAATACCTACTGGATACTTCCAATGTCTCCAGTATCTATAACCCACAGTGACCCAACAGCCTAAAACCCTTCATTCCTTATCTAAGAGTCATTATTTCTACAACTTTTTCCTATGATTTCTCACTTAATCAACAAATTAAGAGAAATTCCGTGACAGCCGTCCCCACTTCCCAGTTCTACCAAGTAAAGGCTGAACCTTAAATGAATATTTCAAATGCTTTCAATATTTTAAAGGGGAATAAATACCAATCTAGTCTGTTTCATATCCCATAAATTTAGTCCAATCATTTATAGCTGTTAAGGCCGTGGAAGCTGATGGAACCTTCCAGGAAGGAATCCACACTTCCATGCATAAGCGCAGTGCTGACTGAGTGAATTGTTAGTCTCAGCCTTTACTTCAGGGAAAACAAAAATCCGGTGTGGTGATCACTGGAAAGGAAGTTTTTTTAAGTCTTTTTTTAATGACACAGAAAAGCTGGTAAATTTTAGGTAGGAAGTCAGAAAGTGATTTTATGGTGAAACAACTACTTTTTGGAGTCTGGCTGAGTTGGGTAGCCTGTAGAGACTGTTGTCATATCAGTTTCCCAAGCATTTCTTTTGGAATGCTTATCCTGAATCTAAATTAAGTCTGTGGATCAGTCTGCTGGAGGCCACGCCTGTAGAGCAGCGCTGTGCTGAGTCCATCCCTCTGGAAAGCCTGTTCTGCATGTTCAGATGTTGGCATGGAGAGGCAAGGGTTTGCGAAGTCCTTCACATGACTTTCTTTTAACCTCTCTTTAATAAGGTTTTGCCAACAGCAGCTGGTCGGCAAATGGACAGTATAATGATTAGAGCGTCTGGTCCCTTTCTGTAGATGATAATCTGTGGTTTTCTGGCTCTTGCCTTCTTCCATTTGCCTCAACACTTACTGAGGGTCCGTGCTCGCTCGGCACTGGCAGTACTGAAATAGAAAAGGGTCATCATCCTGTGGGGTAGGAAACTGCGGTGACTGCCAAAGAGAAGCCAACAGAATGCTTGTGGGTTGACAGGCAAGCAGGACAGGATTTGGGTAAGGTTTATTTGCTTCCCTCCGGACAGGAGGCTGATACTCGTCCCTGAGGACATGGTTGCTTTCCCGGCTGTACTTGTTAGATGGTGGGAGTACATTTTGAGGCCACACAGAAGCTTCAGACCCGAGCTCTGTGGTAACCAAGGGATAGATAACGTTCTATTCTTCCCCATTCAGAATCCATGTTGAGGAAGCACAGCTTAAGTGGGAATATTGTCTTTTCTTCAATGTTACTCAACGTGGTTGACCATCCTGAAAAAGGCAGTGCAGGATTTGGGTGTCTTGTCTCCTAGGAACTTGTGGGTGTGATGGCTCAAATGCACCCAGGAGAATCCTAACAGGCATCTTGGTGTCTCTTGTGGAGAATCCCTCATCCATCCTTCTTTTCTGACCACAGTCATGCCTCAAACTGTGTGCTGTTACGTCCTGTTCTGGGTGACTATGTCCCGCTGTGCTGACTGTTCCGTCCTGTTCTGGGTGGTAACTGTGTCCCAGGCAACAACTTAACCTGCACGACTTTCTATTCTTTGCCCATTCTGTTAGCTGGACTTAAGTCCAGCTCTGATTGTTCGTTGAGACCCCAGGGTTAACATTATTCATGGCTGCTCTGGCCCTTCATTTCCTTCTGCTGTTTAAAGGCTTAGCTTCTCTTGGGACTTTTACCAAGAAAATTTTTTGCTATGGTGGTGTCAAGAACTATTTCTTCCAGTGTGACCAGGCCCACTGACCTAGCCTGACCATGGCACAGATTCAAGAATTTCTCCAGTTCTTCTCAGTTATGACATGAGGTCCCACTGACCATTTTTGCTGACCCAGTAAATTATCATAATGAATCAGAGTCTTCATAAGCCAATGTGAGTCAGGGAAAAGCTCAAATTCATTTATTCAGCAAATATCCTGGGATGTGAGAGGTAGTATCCTCTGTTCTACTGGAGAAGTGAGCAAAAGGACCAGGAAGTGTGGAGTCAAAAAGCCGGTTTTAGTTTTAGGATGTTAAATCCCTTCACCCAGGACACGTAGGCTCTCCTGAATAGTTAAGTTAAGTCATCTTTATGTGCTGGATGCTTGTATTATTTTGTGTTTTCTTTAGGATGACATTGGCTATTAAGATACAATCCTCAAAAGGTTTTCTGAAGGGAAAAAACCCAACTATATTCAATATCCATCTAATCGATTTTCTAAACGTTTGAAATGAAGAAATTAGTGAAACCTGTTTTAAGTAGATAATTGTGTTGATTTTGTTCTGGGTTTGAAAAGAACAAAAACAATACAAAACAAAAAACAAAGAAACAACCTTTCTTACCTGTGCAAGATTTGCAGTCATTGTTCTCCAGGGTAGCAGAGATGGAAAGGTACTATGTTGGTTCTGTGGTGATTACTTAAGTCTCTTTCTAGTTTACGGTTTTGGTTCCATTTTAAAGAGACCATGTTTAAGGGTAATTTGGTGTTCTCACAACAAATTATCATAAAAGAGGTGACTGGGGTTTAGGATGGAGCTAGGATTCCTCTCTTTCCTCTTCTCCCAACACTCTTAACTGGGAGAAGCCACTTGATGAAAGGTGAACCTGTATCTTATAGCAGTGCTTTCTCTGGAGTGCGTGGTGGACTTGTCATGTTTTGTGGTGCTAACCTGTAGAGGATGATGGGTGTCACACACTTCATTCTTTCAACAAAGTAGAATATATCAAGAATGAATTTTTACAACTAACCTGGATGTTTATAAATACCAAAAAAATTTTTTTTTACTTTTCTTTTGTAGCCCACAAGACGGTCGGCCAGATTGTCAGCGGTAAGTCCTCTTCCTAGGAATGTGTGCTCCCTTGTCTAAAGCAAAAGGATGATTACCTGGCATTTTCTTTGAGTTTCTTTTCCTTTAGGAAAGTACTTGGGGGTTGTAATTTCCAGCAAATCTGACCCACATTGCCAGGCAATTCACTTGATTGTCTGTGTCCATGAGAAACAGTAGCCAGGGCCATTATCCAGTATATAAAGCCCATGCATATTGGAACTGCTAAATCCCGGAGACAAGCAAGTACATTAAGGGAATTCTGACTCCAAAGTGTACACCTGTTAGTGTTGAAATGGATCCAGAGTGTAGATTCTCTGCCCACAACCCATACTAGTGTGCATTTTATTTCTGGATGAGAATGCCCCTAAAGTAAAGTAATCCATACGCTTTAGCTGTATTCCAGGCCTGGGACATCTTAAAAGAGTGGCACTTTTACTTTGTCTTAAGGGGTCTTCTTCAGTAGGCCATGCTCAGAAGAGGATGGGGATTAGAAATGGCTAAGATGGAAAGGTGAGACCGAGCCTGTGCTCCAGCCACCAGCCGGCCTGTGTGTGCTGCTCTCTGACTCCTGTGCTCCTCAGTTCTTCCTCATGCAATAACAGACCAGACTCTGGATGACTAGAGGATTTTGCCCCCTAGCTACCCTCTGAAAAGAAACAAAAAAGAACTGAGGAAAGTTTCCCTGACAGTGAACCATCCCCACACTGAACAACACAGGTGCTGCTGAGTGTACGTGGAAGTGGCTGGTCACTCCACTCACGAGTGGAAGTGTTTCACTCACATGACTTCATAGAGCAGCAGTATCAGTCACCAGAAAGACTAAAGGGGTGTTGCAAATAGAAAACCAGTAAGGGAATAACCCTTGAAAGTCAAAGGAAGATCAAAATTTAAAAGAGGGCTTTTGTGAGCTCCACGAATCAGCAATGTAAGAAGCCCCTTTCACTGAGATGGCCCGTGGGGCCAGCACAGCCTATCTGAAGCCAACAGTGTTCCAGACTCTAAACCTCTGACAACTGGGGAGATTGCTTACTGGGAAAGGTGTTTGTCAAGCATGCAAGCATGAGATCTGTGTTTGGATTCCCAGCACTCATAAAGAGCGTACACTCGTAAAGAGTGTAGCAGTGTGTACCTGTGCATCCCAGCACTGGAAAGAGGAGGCAAGAGGAATCCTAAAGCACGCAGTCCAACCAGTCCAGCCACTTGTGACGAGTGTTTGAGGAACACGAGTTCCACCCCTCCCCCCCACACACACACAATCTTAGTTTCTTAGTACTATTTTGATAACACTGAATGCTGCAACCAGAATAAAAGGTCTATCTCACAGAAAATGATGTAAGTGGAAACAATTTGCTAACAATCACAGAAACATACACTGATCTGTCAAAACTTACAATGATGGATTTTAAAGCTGGGAAGAGTTAGGAGTCAGGAAAGCTGTATTTGGAAAGCACACTGACGATTTAGAGGGGGAAGAAGACTAATAAAAATGTTCTTAATTTTCAAGCTCAACTTTTTTTTAATTCATTTGAAAGGGCCTTTTATTTCCTTTTTCTTTTCCTTTTTAAAAGAAATATTGTCGTACATGTATTTACTTGTGCGTGAAGGAGTCGGAGGCTAGCTTGCAGGAGGCAGTTTCTCTTCCACATGGGTGCCCCAGGGATGAAACTCAGATTATCAGGCTTAGCAGCAAACACCTTTACCTGCTATCTCACTGTCCTCCTGTTTGATTTTTTTGAGATCAGGTATCACTTTGTAGCCCAGGCTTGGCCTCATAACTGGTAACGGTCTCCTGATTCAGTGTCCGAGTGCTGGGGTAACCGGAAGTGACTCATCATATCTGGCTTTATTTCTAACAGCTGGTTCTTTGGAACCCAACTGTCTCCAATTAAATTTATACTTTATGAATAAAGTATAAATAAATAAATTTTATGCTATATTGAATATGATCTCCAAATCTTTTACAAGATACTGGGGTGTGGGGCACACATTTTCTTCACAGAGGATACTCTGGACAGTGTTTTCTATTTTTAAAACATTCCTTTAGTTCTCAGACAGATATACACATTTTAAACTTTTATTAGAGAAATATTTGACCTAAAACACCCATAGAAAACAATCATAACTCTAATAGCCAGACAAGTTGCTGCATTTATATTGTTAATAAAAAGCTCCAGAGATAAGTAAGCCCGGTGTCGTGTGTTAGATTCTTACCTGGCACTGACTTTGAAGGGATGAAACAAAAAGAGGTGTGGCTACAGAACCTGAAATCTGTCATCGGGAGGGATTTGGATAAGGCTTTGAGGGACATCACAGGCCTCATCCTTGATGACTAATGGATGTTGGACTCTGCAATTCGTTGTAGTTTCTAGTTTGTCAGTAAGGCCACTGAGAGTGAACTCATCAAGTCCTTTAGCCAGGGCCAGTGTTTCTCCTTTTGCTGCGGTGTTGTGAAAAAAGGAACTACAGAGATATCAGAAAGAGAAACTTAAACCTGCCCCTGAGAGCTCTACTGGACCAGAGCCTAATGAGTCAGCTTTTCCTTCCCATCTGCAAACCTGGGACGAAAATAGTACCTGATACTGAAAGTACCAGAGCCACCGTCAGAGCCTATGGCTGTTTCAGCCCATTTGTCTTCTTTTTAGTGCTAATGGCATTCATTTCAGTATTTGTATAATTTAAATTATTTCTGCAGAAACCTGTTCCACCAAAACCGGAGCCTAAACCAAGAAAAACATCTGCTAAGGTAAGAGGTATTCCCTTCTTCCCTCCCTTGGCTTTCTAAACAATTAATAAATTATAATCCCGTGCCTAAAAATCATCTGAGGAGAGATCCTGTTTAATGACTCAGGCTAAAATGTACAGACTAGAATGTTGCCCCCACCGTTATGGGCTTTCTTTAAAGCCGCAAGGCACCATTTTGCTCGTTAGTAGGAATGTGTTTTCCATTTGGTCAGTGAGGTGCTGGGAGCACAGCAAGTTGCCCTGAACAGCCTGTGTGAACAGCCTGGCAGCTCCCTCAGAACGTACAGTAAACCACAAGGTAGTCTGGTGCGGTTGGATCTGGCCCTGGACCCCATTGCTGCCACCAGCACTAGATGTCAGAGGTGGGGTCACAGCCTCATATAATTACGAGTAGATGGCGATTCCCGTGACTAACAATAAAAATATGATCATTTACTCTAGCAAGTAGCGAACACTAGCCCGACATGCGAGACACGTTCTGGATGCTTTACTTAGTCAGCCCCCCCCCCCCCCAGCTCAGTCTACTCTATTGAAATAGATAGGAATATCTTGTTTTAGCAGGAAAACTCAAGTTTACTTTGAGTTTTACTGCCCATGAATTTAGCCACAGTGACTGTCCTGTGCTGTACCCCTCAAAGCACCCAAACTCTCTGAAAATGTGTGTGGTAGTGAATACAGTTTTCCACTGTGGTGCAGGCAAAAAATTAGCAACATCTCTTCATCTGGTCCTTTATTTTATATACCTTTCTAGTTGTGAAAGATGTACAACTTCACATGACCGGTCATACTGGGCAGCAACAGGAAAAGCCACGGTCCCTGGTGGGTGGGTTTTTCCCCAGGCTTTTTCCCCTTTTACCCGGCCCTATGGCTGCCCTCGCCACAGCAAAACCACTCACAGGAGAAATGTCCCTGGAGGTATTGATACCTGTGCCAGTCACCATTTTCCCCACAGATAGAAGGTGCAGGCAGCCCAGGGGAAAAAGCAAAGTTGGTCCCCAGTTTCTGCTAAGGCCCCTGGTATCCGCCATTGTGTCTGGCTGGCTGGGCAGGGGCTCCTTGGTGTTCGCTAACATCACGCTGTGCCTTACACACATTTCTGTTTTCCCTGTGCTTCATCCGTTAGAAAGAACTGGAAACAAAGATTAGCAGAGGTGGTAAGGGGAAGAAGGAAGAAAAGCCGAAGCGGGAAAGGAAGGTACTGCACCATCTGCAAACGGTGACTGTAGAGCTGAAGAGGTACTTTCCACAAACTCTCCCACTGACCCGCCGGTGTCCCTAAAAGAATTGCTCAGTCCTCAGCTCTGGATAGCACGCTCATAA
Organism: Arvicanthis niloticus; assembly: GCF_011762505.2. NCBI lineage: Eukaryota > Metazoa > Chordata > Mammalia > Rodentia > Muridae > Arvicanthis > Arvicanthis niloticus. The sequence goes on along the minus strand of NC_047678.1, from coordinate 4,688,532 downwards.
CGTCTCTCTTTATCGCCTGTAATGTTACTGCAGATCCACGTCTCTCGTTCAGCTGTCACTCTGTCCTCGTGCAGAAGTCCCCCCACCCAGCACACTGTCAGTAAAAGGGCAGATTGAAACAGTGAGAGTTAAGGGTACAGTAGACATTCTGCATGTTTGCAGTGAAATAGAATCAGAGTAGCGTGCTGTTTCTTACCATGCACACGGAGCCTGCAGGTAAGGCTTCTGTGCTTGTTTGAATAGCAGAAAGCAGTGAGCTCTGCAGTGTTGCCGCCAGTGCATCCCCGCCTGTCTGTCCACCCAGAGTTGAAGTGTGTTTCCAATAGACTGGAAGCAAAAACAGAGGCCAAAGCTCAGTGTGTTTCTTGGTGGGTGGACTTGCCTTTGCTTATACTTGTTTTGCTGGTAACTAGATGTCTCCTTTCTTTCTTTCTTCTTTCTTTCTTCTTTCTTTCTTCTTTCTTTCTTCTCTCTTTCTTATTCACAGGCACAGAGAACTGAACCTATAGATACTGGGAGAATGAATTGTCATGGAAACTAGGGTCGATTCACGTACCTCTCGGGACAACTTTTAAAAGCTATTTTACCAAGTATTTTGTAAATGCTAATTTTTTAGGACTCTATTAGTCGGCATAAAATCTATATGAAGATGGACATTTTATCCTCTTACGGTGATACTTTTTTGGAAATTTCCATCATTCTCAAGTCAAGTAAATACCAATTTAATATCAGAGCTGCGTGTGAAATGGATTCAGCATTCCATGTCCTTGCTTTAAAATTTTAGTCCTGTGCATACTGTGTTGTTTTTACTGTGCATATTTGAATTTTTCATGCAATTTTTCTAGAGCAATAATCAGTGGTGCTTTTGTGCCTAGGTTTTATGTGATTTTAATGACGTATGGATAGTTGTGGCCACCTGCTGACTATTTGTGATTTAAAATAAAAAGGTTTTCTTGTCTGCAAAATACCCACCCGTTTGTGTCTTTACTAAATTTCAGAAGTGATTCATTTGATTAATGCAGATGACGGACGTAAGGACTATCCACAGCTGGTACCATGACGTTATCTCTTGAGAAGTCAGACAGCACTGACTCAGAGTTTTCTGGAATTTTAACATTATCATTTTCATAAAACATGTATGACTGCTAGGGCAGGGGAATTACATCCACCTCGCTCTGTAACAGGAATGGTAAGTGGTGGCTGCTGTGTATAATAAACCTTAATACAATACCAACGTTGTTAAAAACAAGATAGAGCTCTGCTAAACCCATAACTAGAAAAATAAATAAAAATAAGCTGGGTAGCGTAGCACTTCTGAGGACCGGGTGGATCTCTGAGAATTTGAGGTCAACCTGGTCTACAGAGCTAGTCCCAGGCCAGCCAGAGCTACATAGTGAGGGTGGCGGGAGTGTGTGTGTGTGTGTGTGTGTGTGTGTGTGTGTGTGTGTGTGCGCGCGCGCGCGCGCCCATAGGCGCACTCATCTTTTTAATGTCCCCCACTTTCAGAATAGCACCAAGTCAGATTTGTATAAAAGCACTTCCTGTCTATGAGGACCTCAGGGCCGTGAAGCCTCTTGGTCCCACACAGCCACACTGGCTGCAGCGTGTGGTGTCAGCCTAAGAGAAACACTGGCCAGGAGGTTGTTAGAGTGAGGAAAACGGAAGTGTGCGACTTAATGGGAGGGGAGAGTCCAGCCTCCACTTACTGATTCTTTAAATAATGTCTGTCTGTGGAAAGGCCTAGCAGTGTCCGGAACAAAGCAGTTATTCTAAATGAAGCTTATTGTTAGTGGTCCCCACATCTGAGCCCCACCCCCAGAAAACTGAGTGCTCAGGATTCTGCTTGGCTGGAAACATCTTGTAAAATGGCTGCGTTGCTCAGAGACCTGTGCAAAGAGGCTCGTGGTCCTCAAGACTGTACATGTCCACAAAACACGGCCCCTCCTCCAGCATGCATTTGGGGCTAAGTACTTATACTTCTGTCATTGTCCTAAATCTGTCATTAACCCCAACCACCTTCTGTTAAGGATGATCTCGTATCTGGTGTTCCTTGAGTTCTTATTATGAACCGTGCCTTAATTCATGGGTTTGGGGTTGTGCTGAAAGCTGCTTCCCCTCAGGGAAAAACATCTGCTACCCTGTGGGTACTTAACAAAAAGTATGCTCAACATTCTGTAATACACGACGGAAGCAGTTTGCTGGCTACTGTCCAACTCAGAACTGGACTCGGATGCCCACAAATTTACTTTTTAAGAATTAGAGGGGGATACAGATGATTTAAAAAATACTAGACACTACAATAATACACGGGGAAGCGAATGTGTGTTATTCTTTCCACGTTTCTGAGTCTCAGAGGCAGTCACTGTGCGCTTATAATATATATGTGTTGTTTTTTTAAAGCGGGGATTTTACTAGGTTTTAATTTATCCAGCTAGTAAAGTGGTGTTGAAGATAGCTATCTCTTGCTCTATTTCTAAGGTTGTAAGCAATGAACACAGTAATACCCTAGACATAGAAGGTTTAAATAAAAAAAAAAAATACATACATTTGACATTTTTGATTTGCCAAAAAAAAAAATGACACTAATTTCCATTCCTGCCATGAGCATGTGAATACCATGAGTCTTCGCTTTGCCATCTTCTCACTTTGTTCAATCTAGTGACTGGAAGTTATCTTCTACTGTTTTAATTCTAACTTTCTGATGTTTAATATGCATATAAATCACGTCTAAATATTCCATTTTTTGTCTCTCTTTCTGCTGAGATGTTGGCCATTCCTCATAGTAATCATCAATGGTATGTGTCTAAGAGTGTGGGTATCTTCATCCCCTCATTCGCAACTTCTATGAATATTGTGGAGTGAATAGACATCACATCAACTTCAGAGCCACAGATTGGTTCCCTAGCACCTGAAGACTCGTGTGCTCTGTGCCACAGGAAGGAAGCACTGCCTGAGGCCCATGCCTCATGTAAGAGTGCCCCTCCATGCCCACTACCAGTCATTAAAAAACAGCCCACCCTGCAGGATGCTTGTGTGTTAATCTGGTTGAAATGGGGACAACTCTGTGAAATCTTTAATGACTGAGTCAAACAGCGCCCGATGTCATCGAATTGCATTCTGTGTACAATCATGAGTGGTAAACTGCTTACTTGGAACTCTCCTTTGAGGTTGCCCAGTGGACTCTGACGGAGTTACAGAGGCCTTTTTAGAGGCGCACAGCCTTAACGTTCCCAGTTACTTGTTCTGTGATGAAGCGACTCATATACCAGGATTTAACAATAGGGAAACAAACAGTCTTGAGTGTACATTAGCATAAATTATACATTTGAAATGATGTAAAATGACTTCTTTTTCTTCCCAAGGCTCACAAGCCTTTGCTCTCCTGCCTACATGTAGAGATGCTGTGCTTTAGTTGTCCGAACAGGGTTAAAGACGCCTCCTTAGCTAAGCTACCGCACGTTAATGTCTTTGGATATTTTTCTCTTAAGCATGAATTCCAAGCTCTATTGTTTTCTAACAGTTTATTCAGAACATTGACTTTTAAGTCTATAGTGATTAAAATAATAGCCAGAATATATGCAATGCCCTGTAATAAGCACTGCATATAAATTATTAATTTGGGAGATGATTTATGAATTCTTTAATATTATGTTCTATCCTCTAGTAAAAAATAAACCAAGTTTTCCCAGCATTAAATGGAGGTTCTGGCTCACTTTAAGCCGCATAATGCCTCCCACTCCTCATGGGACTTTTTAGAAAGTCCAGTTTAAAAATGATCTTTATAATGTCAAAGTTTCTGACCTTTAAATGGGGAAGATTTCTTGGGTGTGAAACTGAAAGCAGAAGAAATCAAATAAAAGATAACTTGGATGGTGTCTAAACATCAAACCTTTAGGAAAATGAATACAGCCCTCAGAGTAGGAGAAAACACTCCAAATTACCGATCTCATATGGGGCTGATTCCAAGATACATAATAATCTTAGATTCTAAGATACATTTTTTTTAAAAAAAAAAAAAAAAAGGAAAAAAAAAAAAAAAAAGAAACCTACTTTGGTGGAAATTCTAAGAGTGAGTCTGGTGGCTGTCCCTGACTCTTTTGCCTATTTGTGGGACTCTTTTACTTCTACTGGGTTGCCTTGTTCAGCCTTGATGTGATGGTATATGCCTGGTCTTATTGTAGTTAAGCCATGTTTGGTTGATGTCCCTGGGAGGCCTGCTCTTTTCTGAAGGGAGGCGAGGATCTGGGGGAGAGAATGGGAGAAGGGGAAGGAGGAGGAAACTGGGATGTAATATATGAGAAAAGACTAAAAAAAAAACACTTTAAAAACTGGGAAGATGATTTAAATAGACAATTCGTAGAATGTACAAACAGTCGTAGGCTTCTGAAGGGATGCTCAGTGTCCTACTTGGGGTTTCTATTGCTGTGGTGAAATGCCATGTCCAAAGCACCTTGAGGAGGAAGGGGTTTATTTGGCTTTCCAAACCACTGTTCATCAAAAAGGGCTATCGGGACAGGAGCTCAGACAGGGCAGGAACCTGGAGGCAGGCGCTGATACAGGCCGTGGAGGGGTGCTGCTTAGTGACTTGCTCCTTGTGGCTTGTTTAGCCTGCTTTCTTACAGAACCTACAACCAGCAGCCCAAGGATGACACCACCCACCATGTGCATAGCGCTCTCTTGTTAGTCACTAATTAGGAAAATTCCCTGTAGGCTTGACTACAGCCTGATCTTATGGAGGCACTTCCTCAGTTGAGGTTCTGTCCTTTCAGATAATTCCCGATTGTGTCAAACTGACATAAGACTAACCAGGACGGTCTCCATCCTGACTCTTTATGGGAAACTGTGACTTTGCACTACAGTGTAATCGAACAAGAAAAGAAACAAGTGCAGGAAAGAGTATGGAGAAATGTGAGCATTCACTGCTGAGTGAAATGTAAAAATGCTGCAGGCTTTGGTGGGGGCGGGAAGTTCAGTCACTCCTCAAAGAGTTCAGCAAGGAGTTAGCACGCATCACTTCCACTCCTGGGTCTAAACTGAAGAGAACAGAAACTGTGTTCAGACAAAAGGGCGTGTCTGAATTTTCGTAGTAGAATCTCTCCTAATAACTCTCCAGTGGAACAGTCCACATGTTTGTTGATTTTATGAAGCAATAAAAAATAAAGACTATAAAATATAATAGTATCCAGCTGTAAAGAGGAATATCCTATCACACAATAGACCCTGGAAACATTGTGCCACGTTGAAGAAGACACACATGAAAGGCTACATAGTGTTTCCATCTATGTGAAATGCTGGGGCTAAAGGAACACAGATTAGACTAGCTACCAGAAGCTGGGGAAGAACAGGTTGGGCAGTGACTCCTAATGGGTGCAGGGATCTGTGGGGGATGATGAAATCTGAAACTGATGTGAGCACAGCCTTAAGTGTACGAACAGCCACTGGCTTACAGTTGACGGAAAAAATATGATTCACAAGGCTATTGAAAGCACATGACTTAGAACCAGAAGACATGGGTTTAAGACACTTCAGATGTGTTTATTTAATTTTTATGTGTATGAATGTTTTTGACTGCATGTAGGTATGTATACCATATGGGTACCTGGTGAGTTCAGAAGAGGATGACAGAGCCCCTGGAACTGGAGTTACAGATGGTTGTGCGATGTCAGACGAGTGCTGGGAACTGAACCTGGTTCTTTTGCAAGTGGTTTTAGCCACTGAGCCATCTCTCCAGCCTCTAAGATCTGAGGTTCAGTCCAAGTCTCCTCAGTAATTGTCTGGACCTAGCCAGGTGATTGAACATCTACCTATCAATCACTCACCTCTACAACAGAGATACTACCTGCTTGACCGTCATTCATTCCTGATGAGATGGAATGAAAGTCACTGCGCCTAAAACACAGTCCATTATAAACATCAGTAAACTTCTAATGGGACAAGTACACAGAAGCTTTTGAAGCAGGCTTAGGTAAAAAAGAGGCCTCAGGCTTCCCCTGAAAGGCATTAGGCTACAAAGATCAGGCTGTAGATTGAAGCCATAAAAGGCAGAATTGTCCCATTCTCCCTGTGTCTCTTGAGTCTTTGGGGGTAAATACATGCTGAGCTGAATGTCCTCATCCAATGGACAGGGAAGAGACAGTCCTCAACCACTGCTGTATCAACTTCATTCCGTTTCTGTTTTATATAAAGACTTCGGCAATATCAATGCCATACCTTAAGAGCATTTTTGTGTTGATTGTGGTCCCATTCTTGTGACAATATTTATTTAGCCTGTGTGCATACACATTCACTTTAGATCTATCCCCAACTTTTTCCTATAAATACATACTGTGATTTGTGATACCTTTCACTTTAGGTCATAAAGTACTTAACTAGTAAATGGAATAGTCCCTTAGAGATAGTCTACCTGGACCTAGATTAATGGGCCTCAAGAGTTCCTTGAAGCCTGGCCATAAACTTGGAAGATGGGGTGAACCCCTCAGGTCATCTGCCCCCTCTCTGATATGCTTTAAATCCACCCTTAAAATATGACTGAGCAAGAGCTTCTCAGATTGACAAAAGAAGTTGTCAACCAAGAGCTAGCTGTACTGGTGTATAACTAAAATACCACTTGAAAGGTAGAGGCAGGAGGATTAGGAGTTCAAGGCCAGCCTAGATGACATGAGAGTCTATCTCATGCAGAGAGAGAGAGAGAGAGAGAGAGAGAGAGAGAGAGAGAGAGAGATCACCAGAACAACTATGAAAGTTACAAAATACTTCTAAACTATATCTTCACATTTTAAATGATTTATTTATTTTATTCATGTGTATGAGTCTGTGTGTCTTTGAGTGTACACATGTGTATAGTTGCCCACACAGGCCAAGAGAGGACATCAGATCCTCTAGAGCTGGAGTTACAAGCAATTATGAGCTACCTAGTGTGAGTCCTAGCAACTGAATCTGCTCTTCTATAAGACTTAATCACTGAGTCATCTCTCCAGCTCCACGAAGGACTCTTTAACTGTTGAGTCACTTCCAGTTATTAGTCCCAGTTCTGTTAGGACTCAGGCATATGAATTAAGTCAATTCTACTTTCTCAAGCATCTGAAAATGTTATCATCCTATGTGAAACACTGCTACTCACCCATCCTCAGAGATTATGGTAGGACACACGGTTCTCTTTTTAAATGTGCTGTATTTAAGCCTTTCAAATTCAGATATTTGAGACAGAATTTTTTTCAAAAACAATCACATTCAGGTTAAACACAGGAAATGCCAATTTTCATATTTTGAGCCTGCAAATAATGGCTTCCAAGTGCCTATACCAACACTTTTCCCCACCCTCCACTCCACCCCCACCTCACATTTGTATCCTATCTTCTGTGAGTTCATCCCAAACTCTAGATAAAACATATTATTCTGAGCAGAGCACTCCAGGATTACATCAGAATCTGTCTTTCATATTGTTAACAAAAATATAATGTCTGAATATCATGCATTTTGCAAGATACCAGGGCAACATACAATAGTGAGGTCAGTCTCCAAGAACAATGGAGCTTAGATTCTAGTGGAGAAGCCAACATTCATTACATAGTAACACAGATAATGCACATTTGCAGGAGCCATTAGAGAATCCTAACCTCTTCCACACTAAACTCTATCATGCCCCTAATGGGTTTTATTTCCAAGACTATTATCTCACGGCCCTAACAGATGTTAGCCATAAACAAACCCACAGAAACTAAGTTAACTTTCGAGTAACATTTTTAAAGTATTATTCATCTGTTTGTCATAAAGTACCTGCCAAAAAAATGACAATTTGGGTTTGGCATGATAAAGGTTTAGTTGCACTTCCAATAAATAATTAACCCTATTTCTCATGGCTTGTCTACTAAGGTCTTTTGAACTGGAAAGTTATGGTCTGCCACATAAATGGCCACCAACAGGTAAAATAGAGCTTTCTGGTGAATGAGCAGAGGAGAGGGGCTTCGTGTATGGAAATCACAAAGCGAGTACTGACCTTGGAGATGAAGGATGCATTCTTGGCTTTAGAGGTAAGTCTCCTTTGGATTCCAAAATATCATTTCCTTTTTCTAAGACATTTGTGAGCTTCTCTAGAGTAGGAACTAAGATAGAATAAGGGAATTTTTTAAACAATCATTCAGCTGGGCGTGGTGGCACACTATATTTCTAGCACATAGAAGATAGAGGCAGGAAGAGAAGGAGTCCAAGAATACCCTTAGCTATAACGAGAATCCCAGGCCATCCTGATCGATGATGATGATGATGACGACGATGACTACAGTAAAAAAATAAATTGTTCTTTCACTCTACTGGAATTTAGTGTGAGCGATTAAAAATGAATGATACTCTTAAAAACTGGTTTACTCTTTGAACCTGATGTCGTGTGCCTATAACCCTAGCTGTTCAGAACACTGAGGCAGGAAAAATCACAATATCGGATGACTCAGGTAACTTAGAGAGAACTCGTCCCAAAAGAAAATCACATGGTAAGTCCTAGGTTCAGTTTCCATTGCAGAAAAAAACAAACAAACAAAAATATAGTTTGACCATCAGTCAAGAAATTCATGGCTAGGTTGATTATATCTTCTAGAAAAAAAAAACACAAATCTTAAGAGATATAATTCTGTGGCTGTGCTCTGAGAAAGCAAGACAACTCTTTGGTCATAGACCTTCCTGGGGTGTTTTGTATAGTAAAGCTTGATATTAGCTCATTAAAACTGAGATGAGATGGTACAATATCTCCTATCAATCAACGAGTGCCTATAGTGAGCCCTGCATTGGGCTAGGGCAGCCCACGATCACTCCCACCAATTGCAATGGGCTACTTTTCCTTGCGAGTCCCTTATCATACTCCTGTAGACAGGATGCTGTCTCTGCCTCACTGGCCAGAAGCAACAGAGCCAAGGACTGCAGGCTGAATCTCAGAAACGGTGAGTCAAAATCTTTCCTTGCTGTAGATGTTGAAGTCGGATATATTGTCATGGCAATGAGAAAAGTAACTGTAGGGTGCTCTTGGCCAGCACCTTACCCTTGAGGTGGTCCCTGGAGCTCACTGGTTGAATCCAAATTGATACATATTGAAAACTATTGAACCAGGAGACCACCAATGGTTCAGGCGGCAGGAAAGCTCCTCCCAACAACCAGAGTGCACAATTTGATCTGAAAGACACAGAGATACCAAGAGTGGAATGGGAGTGGGGAGCGGTGTTGATGTTGAGAGGCAGTGGAACAAAGACTGACAGTATTCACCATATCATACTGGCGCACACCAAAACTCATGGACTGGTACAAAAGTGTATGTTGGCATGTAGACTAATGATGAGAGGTGTACATGGTCCTAGACAAACGATCAGTATTTGGACTTAATTGAGGAAGAAATAAGAATTCTAGTTTCTTCCATTTCAGGGAAACAGGAATAACATAGTTTATGAGAAAAGGAGTCTAGCAACTAACCAGGTCCCTCAATTAGCTCATATTTCTTCTTTATTTAACATATAAACTATCCAGACTATTACATATTAGGAGATTACTGCTAGCTGTCCAGCTAAGGGCATCACAGTTATTAATATGAAGTGCACACCAGAGTATTTTAAATTAGTAATGGTTGTAAGAGTTGTTATTTATTTTCAAATAGTTTAACAAAAGTATACACACACAAAGAAGTTTGGCATAATGTTGTTGGATCTCCAGTGGGTAAAAGGGTATTTTTTTACACTATTTTCTGTATATTTGTACATTGTCATAATAAAAATGAAGCTGGAAAAATGCTGTATTTTGGTCTTACAGAAGAAAAAAGACAATTAAAACAGCCATTATAAAGAGTAACAGGATGCTTATTCTGTGCCAACTATGTGCTAATGATTTTGGCCAAATTCAAGTTGGGGATGTAGCTCCGATAGTGCAGTGTTCAGCTAGCAGAAATGAAGCCGTGGATCAGACCTCCAGCATCGCAGTGTATGGGAGTGCACGCCTGTAATCCTCACGTGGAGTGCTCGCTAACAGAAATGAAGCCGTGGGTTGGACCCCCAGCATCGCAGCGTATGGGAGTGCACGCCTGTAATCCTCGAACTCCGAAGGGTAGAGACAGGAATATAAAAAGTTCAAAGTCATTCTTGGATATATAAAGAATTTGAGGTCTGGGTTATGTGAGACCTTATCTTAAAAGGGTGGGGGATAAAGAAAATCAGAAGGTGGGGGCATAAATTGGCCTCAGGGAGCTGTCTAGTCTTTACCTACGATGACAGTTTGTGCTAACTTACTTACACTCGGGCAGCCTCTGAGGTTATGTAGTTTGTATCAGCTTAGCCTCAGGGATGAGGAGGCTTTCAATCAACCAAGCCTATGTGTCTCAATAAAAACCATGAACGCTAAAGCTCAGGTGAGCATTCCAGGTTGCCACACCCCACACATAGCACCATACACTGCTGTTCCACTTTTCGTTATTCTTATTGTATCGTTTCAGGTAATGATCAGTGGCCATGCATGAAATGGAATGGCTTTAGCTAAGTTCTCTCTCCTTCCAAGCAAAGTATCCAAATCCAGAGTGGTTTGGAAAACGGTTCGCTTGCAGAAGGTGTCAGAGACGCTGTCAGGACAGTCGTGGGGACTGTGCCTTTGAGCTCTTGCAGTTTGACTAACTTCAGGTATAGTAAGCATTCTCTTTGGCGCCTTTGTATGAATAATGTATTATATGTATATGAATGAATAATGAATATGGATAATATTATCGTTAATGGTCATGATAAATCTTACTGGTTTCCCTGCATTACAGATCTAGCGAGATCTGGAAACATACCACTGCCCGGTATCACCCAGTGAATAAACAGTGGAAGTAGAATTTAAACTCTGACAGACTGCTGCAGAACCTGTGTAGTTAATGAGAAAAGAAATGTAGCTTGGAAATATAAGGGATGGAAATTTCTTCGTAGGTAGATCCGGGGAGTGCTGGAGGTTCAGCACTGTCTCTTTTGCCCTTTAACTAGGGTTCTGTGTAATAACACATTTTTAGAATGAGACACTAAGCACAGAAATATCTTGCTTGCTGCAGGAGAGATTCAGTGGTATTAGCAGCATACACATTGTTTTTCCAAGGCCATTAAATGGACTGATTAATTTTACAAAGAAACCTTAGAGCTTGAAGAGAAGGGCCTCCTCGTAAACTCTTCCATTACTCGAGTAGCCAGACCCCCTGTCCCCCCCCACACACACACACACATTGTCTGCTAGCTCATAGCAAACTTGCTGTAAGATTCCAGTGGCCTGGGAAAATGCTTGAAAGGGGAGAGCAGCCCTGCACCTCTCTCCACTAATTGATAGTTGACAATAGTCCAAACCTAAATGGCATGGGCTTCAAAATTGCAAAACAATGTGGTGAAGTTGTCATGCCTGAAAGAAATTATATGAGGTAAGACCCATCCAATTATCACCATTTCTATTTTTCTTCCCTTTGTGAAATCCAAAGTGCTTCAGCCCGAGAGTTCTCAATTTAACAGACAGCGGGTTCCAAGACTTTGCAAGCTGTTTGATAATCGTTATAAACTTACTAGCTGAATCTGCATCGCAGAATAACATTACCAAATCCACACAAAAGCTTACAACGCAGATGCAAGCAAGGAGTGTGAATGGCCCAATGCAGTAGCCGGGTTCGGCTCTCTGAAAGTGTGCACTGACGTATTAACAAGACCCTCACCCAAGTTGAGGGTACCACACTTCTCCTGCCATGACCAGAATCCTGAGGTGAGCAATTCACCACAGGGGAGAAAATCACCAATGCCAAGAACACATGAAAACAAGAGAAATTCAAGCCCCCAGGCCCCTGGTGCCATTCCATTCTGCTCAACTGAGCCTAATGACTAAACAAATTCCTATACAGTTTTAGTCTAGGCCATTCTATGAGGTTCCTTGAGTAGCTCATATCTCACCTACAGAAACAATATGTATTTTTTAAAAAGCCATAATTCTGACGACTGTGCTTTGAGATGTTCTTTGCTCTGACCCCTACCGGAGTTTCTCAATCATTAAAGAACTTGATTGTAAAACACAATTGCATATTGTCCCAAAAGCCCGTTGTAAGGGGAAAAAAACCTAGGAATTAAAAAAAAATCAAGAAAGGAAGACAACTAACAATGTTTCCATGTTTCTCCATCTGTAAAATTAGAATAATTAAATGGAACAAGACCCATGTAAAGGGAATAAAGTCAATCCAATACCCGCAAACCTGCTCTGTCTCTCCAATAAGAAAGTGCCGCGAGACCTTCCGGAGACAGAGCAGGCAAAACGTTTTTTCAAGCAAGTCCCAGCTAAATGCGGTATCATAACCTCGGTTTATTTTCATTCTATGAGTTTTTGATTTCTGCATACTTTGAAGTTTGCCTCAAGGGAAAAAGTTGAATTGGGACTCTGTGACCAGAATCTTTGGCCTGGAAGGCTGGCGCCTACAGCTGTTTCTCATGCCAAGCTTTTGAGATTCCATTCCCATTCCAAATGCTGACAGGATCTTCCTTGCAAGTTCCTCTGAAAGAAATGAATGAGACAAAAATCCAACAGATTCCTGCCTTTTATTGGCCCTTAACGAGACTAATTAGCTTGGTGAATTAGCAGCGATGAGGGCAGAAGGCGGAGTGCATAGCGCCCCCCCCCGCCCCCACACACACACTCAGAGATAAAGGCGCACGTAATTGGGGGGTGGGGGGTGCGGGGAAGCACAGCCCAGGCACCAGGCAGGATGGATCATCCAGCCCCTGGAGCGGTCACTGGAACAAAGTGCCAAAAAGCTGCTGTCCTCCTCTGCCTAGTTCTACAGGAAATGTGGAGTTTTTGAACTTTGAGACAGAAAAAAATTATATTTCTTTCCAGAAAAGACTTAATAATGCCAAAACTAATGGGCAAGGGATGTTACATCATGGACACCTTTGGATCCAAAGAAAGGGAAAACTTTAAGCTCTTTCCAACTCCAAAAAGAGGTAAGAAAAAAAAATGATTGAAAACGGCAAATATCAATAAATGATGAAGGAGAGATCCAGATTAAACCGAGAAAAGTCCACATTTTCCAACAAGAAGTCTCAGCCCTATAAGAGCTACTGGCTAATGTGGCAAATATTTGTCTCTACTTTACGATCCAGGTATCCAGCTAACAGCCATACATCCACATTCATGCAGAATTTCAAAACCTCAATGCTCTGTATTAAATATAAATGAATATTAAAATTAATAACGTATAATGACCTCTGTACATACATGTTTGTGCACAGCTTTGCCAGAGAATGCAATGGAACAGGTATGTGCACAGAACAGATTTGCATTTAAGAAAAAGAATATTCTACAAATTATTAATATATTTCTATTTTACTTGAAGCTCTGAAATTGCAGTGCAAACCAGCTGCTGTTGTACCGGAAACACTACAACCAGCATAGCTGTTGGCAGGAATTTCTGTGATTTTTCAGAAAGGGTGCATAGTGCATGTTAAAGTTCTAAACTTAAACAGAGCTCAAAATCAGAAAAAAATTTCAGAATATTCAATATGTATATCTTTTTTTAAAGTTAGGCTCTAGACTTAGATACTATAAATGGGATATATTTTTAAATTGACATGAATGTTCAGTGGGATATGAAGTCAGCGTGGGGACTCGTGCACGTTGCTGGGTGGGACTCCTGGTGTGTGCCTAGACAAGGCCAGTGCCTCATCCCAGACTCTCCCTCACTCGCTTCCATGCCACATCATTGGGACAGCTAGAAATGGCTTCCTGGAAAACTGTAGCACCCTCCGAAGACAGGAGACTCCACTCACAGATTGCACTCTAGACTCTATTTCCCTCCCACCCCAAACTCAGAGAGGAATTTGAAGTCAGTCCCAAGGCACAGAATCTGTATCTTATGTGGGATGTAGTACAATGGTCTCAAGGTCACAAATAAACTTCCTTTTCTGCACTTCTTTACTTTTGACTGAATTGTACTTGTTCTAAAGTAAAATTCTAAAAGTGCACACAGAAATACAGACATGTGTACACCACGCACCCACATACTAGAACAAATAAAATTGTTTAAAACGAAATAAGAAAGACAATGGGATAAGCAAGGAGGAGTGGGATTTAGAAATAAGTTAGTGGTGTTGATGGGTGTTCATGAACATAAGAAAATAAAGTGTTACTGAGAAACTAAGGAGCAGAAGAAAGGAGATGGGTTGGAGGCAGGGAGTAATTCTTCCACAGGCTATTGAGAAGCCATGGCCATAGACACACAGTGGACAGTGCAGCATGTGACACGCAAGCCATTTCCATGAACGGCACCAACAGGTCTTGGAACTGACAGCCACATGCCTACTTTTTTTTTCTAACCTGGGAATGGGGGTTTTCACGGACTGTTATGAGTAATCACAGTTGTAAGGAAATATGCATAAGCCTAGAAGTACAATGTGCAATTATAACTGCAGAAATAAAGTAGCCAACAACTACGAAGATAGGTGTGTGTTATGACAATTCGTACATGTATGTGTGACTATATGCGTGTTCACGTTCATATGAACGTATCTGTAAGCTAGAAGAGGGTGTTGGGTGCCTCTGGTGAGAGGCAGTTGTGAGCTGTCTACCATGGGTGCTCTCCAAAGGTAGTAAGTATGCTTCCTTACCAGATGAGCCACGTCTCTAGGCCCTCACAAAATCTTTTAAAAACTGAGAATTTTTGTTGTTATTGTTGTTTTGTTGTTGCTTTGCTTTGTTTTTTAAGTTAAATGATGAAGGACATTTTTTTCTACGGAAGGTTTACTCAATCCATATGCCCAGTTCTGTGTTGTAATCCTTGGTGTCAAACACATTGACCTTAATCATTTTCAGAAAGAGATCACCCAGTTCGGGTATTTCCAGACCTTTTACAGACAGAAGTCAAATGTTCCATTGTTATACTTAACTCCCCACCTCCCCCCACTGTTATTTTTTTTTTAACAAAGTCTTAATCATTCCATTTTGCCAATTAAGACTTGAGATTCAGATGCTGGTGTGAAAGCCTACTAGCTCAGAGAGGCAGAGAAAGCACCCAGCTGACCTTTCTCTTTAGCTAACATGCCACCAAGACTGTCCCTCTCTCAAATGTCTCAAAAAACCTCCTTCAAACCAAATCCCTCCCTTCTGCTTCCTGTGCGTCTCTCTATCCATCCTCCTGTCTCTCTCCTATTCTCTACGGCTTTTTTCCCCCTTATTGATCCTCTGTTCACTTCCTGTCAAGTCGTTGCCTACTCCACCTCCTGACCTATGGTTGACTTTATTTAATCCTGTTTACAATATTCAAGCAGAAAGCTCTTGGATTAAAGCTGTGTGCTAAGGCTGACTCACACTACGACTATAAACAGGTTTTTCCAGTAAATAACACAGTCTCGGGTTCATGATGTGACAAAATACCCTGCAGCACCACCCCCACACACAGCTTTGACAATCACATTTGATTACTATTTAATTAGTAGGACATCAAGCACAGAGGAATTTTTTCAGTAGAAGGGGTGAGGTGAGAGGCGCTGGACCATCAAGGACAGTTAGGAGCAGTCGCAGCCTTTATTCCTTGGACTGGGAACATCTCAGCTCCTGGGACCTAGTCAGTACCTCCAATCACAGTAGAGATGTTGCCTTTGGGAACTTAGAATCAACGCTCAGAACTCTCCCCGCTCCAAAAACCCCTGCAACATCTTCACAGACAGATGAAATCAATCCCCAGGACCTGTAAATGATAACTGTAAAAAATTCTAGACTTTTATTCCTACCTTGGCCCTCTTTGACTTTTTAGTCGCCATCCCTACCCCATTAAAATTTAAGTTACATAACCACCACATAGAGGATTAGATCTTGACATGAACTCTGACCCTCTGTACTTCTGGTGTGTGGAGCCCCATGCTGTGTGTGCATTCTAATCTATAATCTTCTAGTCTTCATAAGTGTCCCGGGGTGGGTTCTGAGGGTGGGGAACTGTCATCATGCTTATTTTGCAGATGAGGGATTTACAAAGAGATACTCATGAAATTTGTAGCAAACAACTCAACAGTGGCAACCTGTGGTACAGCAAGCCGTGGCCTGTGTTCTATGTGGTACCTAGCGAATCTTTGGTGAGAAAGGATGCACTCTAAGTGATGTGTGAGCATCAATATAAAAATGAACTGTCACAGTCTCTCTCCCAAAGCTAGTTCTATTGTCTTGTGTGAGAAGGTACCACCCTTGTCATCCTTGGTAGCAAACACTGCCTTTCCCTGAAAATGCCCCACAAATGTTATTAATGCTACTTTGTGGTTGGAAATTCCTAATGTGTGGCAAGTTAAGAATCACTTCAAATTCAAAATATTGGCTGAGGAGGAAGAACAGTAAAAGGAAACAATTCCATGTCTACAGTGCAATGCAAGCATTGAAAAGGCGATTTATTTTTAAAAGGCAGACTGAATGGATTTCAAGATGCAGCAACGAGATGCAGCAACGAGTGTTAAATTAGGCTTTTTATATCTTGAATAAAGGAAGTTGCACAGTGACCAAATACAATTTTGTTCAAATTTTCCTCTTTTATATTGGCATTTGTTTCAAAATAGCCAGTTATTTATCTTTTAGCTGCCTCCTGAAATTAAATAAATTGATTTTAAAAGAGAAGATCTTATTAATTTTTTAAAATTAAAATGCAGCTCCATTGGTTTCCCCTTTGCTGATATCCTCCAGTCCCTCCCATGTACAACCTTTCTCTCAATCCCCTGTTCTCTCTCAGATTCATGGCCTAAAAGAGAGGTTTTTAGTAAGATATTTCTGTTTCAGCATCTCCTCCCACAGTGTGTGTCCTTGTGAACTCCAAGACCTAAAATGTAATTTTGGGGTGGTGTGTCTTTAGGACCAGGAGAAATGGCAGTCATAGAAGTAATGGGGTCAGCAGAGGGCCAAATAGTGTTTCCCGAATTAGCAAGTAAAAAAAGAATGTGGCCCATTAACCGTGTGACACAGACTCCACATTTGACTGCTGAGTAGAGGTACTGAGTAGTCTCTGGAAGCTGATTCATCTTCAACAGTGAACTCTTCAGGAACATCCCTCCACCTCCCTGGTCATCTGTGGGCACAGCAGTGGCGCTCCCATGCATTCAGCACCTTCGGAGCTCTGTGCTTTGGGTACGTGGTGTCATCTCCACAGAGCCTTGTGGGGACACTGATTTCCTTACGATTCACTGTAGGGAAAGAATACCGATTTTAGCTGGGTCCCAGATGGAGCATAAGGAATTGGCTTTTGTAAAATTATCAGAAAGACAATAGAGATAGCTTTTGGGAGAGAAACGGCGACAATTTATTTTTGATTGATGCTCATGCATAAGTTGTGGCATATCTTTTCTCATCAAAGAATCACTAGGTACTAAATGGGATCTAGACCTCATCTCTGAGAAAGCTGCCACCTTCAAGGTTGACTGTAGACACAAAGGCATAACTTTCGCTTCAAAGGAATTAATCAAGAGTCTTATCTGAGATAAATATGAGTGTCCGTGGCCCAGGAACATAGCTTCCAGCAACTGCAAATACAGCATTCAAGGATGGTGACAGTATCGTGACGTTTTTATAGTTAGCAAACAAAACAAAGCCATAAATCAATGCACTTCTCAACAATGGTGAGAATACCATGTAGTTGGTTAAAGGAAATCTGGAGAGTGCTTGCTATAGGTTTCAGATGGCGTCCTACGACATTCTTAGCCTTTGGGATGGTGCAAGCTAATGGGCTATGGACTGGCCGGTTTTGTGTGTCTACTTGACCCAAGCTGAGTTATCACAGAAAAGGGATCCTCCTTTGAAGAAATGCCTCCATGAGATCCAGCTGTAAGGCATTTTCTCAGTTAGTGATCAAGGGTGGAAGGGCCCATTGTGGGTGGTGCCATCCCTGGCATGGTAGTCCTGGATTCCATATGAAAGCAAGCTGAGCAAGGCAGGGGAAGCAAACCAGTAAGTAACCTACCTCCATAGCCTCCATACCCTGTGAGAGTTCCTGTCCTGACTTCCATTGGTGATGAACAGCAATGTGGAAGTGTAAGCTGAATAAACCCTTTCCTCCCCAACTTGCTTCTTGTTCATGGTATTTTATGCATGAATAGAAACCCTGACTAAGACAGGCTATAAATAACATCCCCATAAGTTGCATGTTATAGGCCCCAGATGTTAGGTCAGCTACAGAGGTAGACAATAAATGGCTGCTGAGTAGCTACAGATAACCCATAATAATTTGGCTGTGGATCTGAAACATTGCATGTCTCCATAATGAGGAAGTTCTAATCAGTGAATCAGCTTGCAGACTCTTATCACAGGTGAGGCTCTTCTCAACTCTCGGAGCTTCATTTCATAGTCACCAGAGATATTAAATTAAAAAAAAAAAAAATCACAAGACAAGGAATCCTGATTCAAGAATCTGCTGCTGACACTGCCTTTGGCCCTCAGGAAACTATCCAAGGATGCCAGAATCCTACTGCAGTTTAGACCTCACCCCTCAGACTCTATCTTGTCAGCAGAAAAACAACCCAGTGAAGCAAAACAATGGCTTCCTCATATCTGCCTTCCAGATTTCAAACAAATTCATCAAAACGACAGAATCAAAATCTAGCCAATTCCAGCTGACTTTGAGAAAGGCATATTTTCGTTTCCAGGCTTCTGTTGGAGAGGGCTCCTGGAGAATAAGAGAATAAAGGCTAAGCGAGGAAAGCCACGTGAGTTAGGGAGTACAGTTTTGGCCCTCAAGAATCCCCCAACATTTGATAAATGAGCAAACTGAGGCACAAAGTAAAGAGTCGGGGTCACAGCCCTCTGCTCCTCAGCCTGGCTCTTCACCAGGAGCTTCAGATGCCCCACAGGAGTCCAGGGACAGTTCCATGTACCAGAGGCTGAATGGAACTTCTGATAAGATTGTTTCATGGAAATTCTGATAAGATTGTTTGCCAAGTGTGAAAATTTCCTATGCCGATGATGTTGTTGACGACGATGATGATGATGACGACGACGATGATGATGATGGTGATGATGATGATGATAATGATGATGATGATGATGTCGGCGATTTCCCAACAAGTCTTGGGATGTAGATCAGTGCTAGAATGCTTGCCTAAAATGTACAAGTTCCTAAGGCTGAGAGAGAAAGAAACTGGGAAAGAGGATAAGCTGTGATACTTAACGGAACCTTAACTTTTACAACACCAAACAAAAATTCACTTATTGCAGGGGAGCTAACAAAGCTCTTGAATGTTACCTTTTGGGAATCTCTGGGCCTTTAATTCAGATACTCATAGATGTTGTTGAAGTAGAATATTCAGGGATCAAACACGGGACAAATTCTCGTTAATCGCTAAATAATTCAACCCCCAAATCTCAGAATGCGTTGCTAAAGAGTCACAAGGAGACTCTTTCAGAGACAGTGTAACTAAACCTCCAGAAACAATGAGGGAAAAAGTTCTACCTGTTAGTCCAAAGCTTGTGTTAGTAACAGCGTCAATTGGTACAAGCTCATTTTCTTACCTCCTGGACACCCCTTGATGCAGCTTGAGACGTTGGAGTTTTGCCAATGGCATTGGGTAGCTGTGGTACACACTACCTATAGGCCGAGTCTGTCCTGTGATGACCGAACTATTTATTGTCAATTGTGAAATCACTATGTAGCAGAAGCCCTGGCTTCTCCTGAACAACTGCCAACCACATGTGCCTATATAATGTGAAAGCAACTTATTTTCACCTTTTCACTGACCTAAGACATTGTGGTCAGGGACTATTTGGTCAAAGAAGCTAGATGACTGGGCCGTAGGTCATAAGTTTTTCTCTAAGGTAAAGAGGTAGGTAGCCTATGAGCAGAGGGAGGCCAAGAGGATTTATAGAGGAGTATGGAAGAGGTGTTACTTTTAGAAGCCTCCGGGTCATGGCTTCTTACCCACCTTTGTATCAGCTGGAGTCCAGTTCTCAACGTTCACTGAATTTGCTGCTCCCAATGCTTGGCTTCTGGCTCTCAGGGTCAGGGCAGAGGATCTGAACAGTATGCAGAGAGAGGAAAGAACTAAAATGGAATAGAGGAAAAGGAATTCACCCATAATCCCTTGCCTTTAAACTCCTTGTGAAGTCCCAACTACCAGGACCTACGAAATAGCTCAGTGAATACCAGCATTTGTGCGTTCATGACACATGAAGGTCAGTGTCCACATCCTCCCTCAAATGCAATATGCAACAGCACACAATTCTGCATAGAGACAAAAGGTAAGACAGATTTACCTGAAAGTTCATAGCCAACTAGTCTGGAGTATATAACACAGCAGTTGAAAGCACAAGACTGACCCTGCCTCCCCTGTGGAAGGTGAAAACAACTCCTGAAAGTTGTTCTCTGACCTCCATACATATAACTCCTCAGACTCCCCACACACAGGAAGAATGACCAAATAGGCAAATGTTAAAGGAAAGTTGCCCATCTGGGAGACAGATGTTCCCCTTGTGTTCACTGAAGTCACACTGCTGGGATCTGTTCTCCTGCACCTAGGGTGGGAACCAGCCCCAGGGGAAGAGGGAACCAGCGAGAACTAAAAACTTGGTCTTCTAGGATCATTGGTGCTCAAGAGACAGGGCTCAGAGACGAACTTCTTCCTTTTTGCACCATGAACACAGGAACAAGCTAACCCAGATTGTAGTTCCTTAAGAAGAGAATTTTAGCTTCTGGACTCAGTGGACACTGCATACAGATGATGCATATACAGACAGAGTCACATAAGCAAAAATTATTTTAATTTTTTAAAACTTTATTTTATACGTATGGGTGTTCTGCCTGCATGTCTATCTGTTTATCACAAGAGTGACTGGTGCCTTCAGAGGCCAGAAGAGGCTTTCAGAAACCCTGGAACTGGATTTACAAATGTCTGTGATGTGCCAGGGTGCTGGGAATCAAACCTGGGTCCTCTGGAAGAGTAGCCAATGTCTTAATCAATGAGCCATCTCTCTAGACCCAAATAAAAGTCAATTTAAAAATTATAAAAAGAAGGTGCTGAAGTGCCTTAAGACGCCATTTCTATTTGATAATGTGTAGCCATGGGTTTCTCTCTCATGCCCCAGTTCCCAATTAATGACTTGGAGGCTATTTATGTATTAACAAATGCCTAAGCCATAAGCTTGGGCTTGTTCCCCAACTAGCTCAAAACTTATATAACCAATTTATTATGTTCTGTGTGCGTCACATGATTAGTTACCTCTTTTCAATTTCATAAGTCCATCTCCTCCAAGTCCAGGGCAAAATTTCCCTGTGCCTGCCTCTTTCCCAGAATTACTAGCTCTTCCTGCAGGCTGTCCACCTTCTAACCCTGGCTCAGTTCCTTGGCCTTCAGCTTCTTATTCGTAGGTGATGCAGTGCATGAGAGATTCTTTCTACAATAGTGAGTGTGCTCATTGCAGATCACTCTTGGCCTATTCTTGAAGCTGAATGTCCCCAGGAAATCTTACCCTACTGCTCTGAAAATCAGACTTTGTTATGTTATATAACTGAAAGCAATAAAGCTAAGCACCTGTTCTATTTTTGTGCAGTTTGAAAACGGGGCACCCAACCTCACATCTCATCTAAGGCCCCTCAGTGACCTCGACATTGATGGCAGGAAACTGTGTATCTATTTTATTACATCACAAGACCTAGTAGAATTGGGACTTTTAACTTAAGGCTATATGAACCTACTAAAATGATGAGTCTGTTTTTTTTTATAAAAATTATATCTGTTAGGTACAATAATCAGTTATCACAAAGGAATAATAGATAATATCACAAAGGATAACAGATAATAATAGAAGTTATTTCATGTTTTTTTGGAAATTCTGAGTGACATTTTAATGTCTTTGATTACATTAAGTGAGATAGATTAATCACCCTATAAGACTTTCATAAAGAGGGAAACATTAAGAAATAATTTCATTGTTGGAAACTTATTCGTTTTTGTTTTGGGGGGGGGTTGTTTTTGTTTTTCTTGTTTTTCGAGACAGGGTTTCTCTGTGTAGTTCTGGCTGTCCTGGAACTCACTCTGTAGACCAGGCAAAAGTTATTGATGGATCTTAACAATCCAGCCAATAAAGGAGACAGGGCTCCCAATGGTTCTTAAATGCTTTAACCTCCCTTGTAGTTCACCACCCACCAGAGGTAGTGGAAAAGAAAGGATATGGGGAAGGGGGAAGTGGACCTGTTTAGAAATAGTTCTTTGGAGCAACTCCTGTCTGTGTTATCTGGAAATCAGCAGCTCAGTTTTCAGATTAGCAGTGGCAGCTTGATCCACTTTCAAACACATTCAGAGAGTCAGGATGGCAAACAGGAATCAGCAGCAGTGGCCCTACCTAGCAGAAACAGTCAGGTCTCAGCCTTAGCTCGAGTCAGCAAGAGGGACCAAAAGGAATGCCAGGAGAAGTTCTCCACTGTGCATCTCTCTCAGGGAAGCAAAGATCATTGAAGACAGGAAACTCACAAGTGTTACACACCTAGTTCTATAAAAAAGCCACACTCCACCTCCATTACTGTCCATTGAGTCCTCTTTATACCCTCCAAATATCATGTGTCCTCCATGGGCATCTGTCTCAGCTGACATCACTCTGCCAATCAGCTGGAGTTGGCAGAATCGGTAAGAAACTGTAGCACACCACCAGAAGTTTTTTTGGTACGTTTCTCTCTGTGGAGAATGTGAAAGGGAAAAATACTATTTCTACCAAGAAAGCAGAACTAAATGTGAGATTTTAGGTCTTCACTGCCCCAGGATACATTCTACATTCCAGAAGGGGTACACTATCCCTGAGTGAGAGGACACTTGCTGGATTAACATTCAGGAGAGGAAGGGAGAGGCTGATTAACATTCCTCAGACATCAGAGAAGAGAACCCACCTGCGGGTGGGGAAGGCCCAAAGCACAGATGGTTGGACAAAGTTACATTCTTTCAGAAAGATGAGTGTACAAGATGTTTCCACATGACTCTGACTAGGTTCTGGGTTGCAACATTTTTGGGATTTTTCACTATTTTTATGTTATGTTTCCTTAGTTACCCCCTCTAGGTTTGTGGTTTTCCTCTATAGAAGATCTTCTCTCACCAGGCTGAATGGTCAATCGCTCTACTCCTGCATGAGTTATGGATTGACCATCAGTGGTTGATCTCGAAATACACCTCTTGCTGATTGCATCTAGATCGGTGTCTTGTGAGTTATTGGGTGGCCATGACATCCTGAGACTTGAGTAAGGGACTCCTCTCTCGGGGATCTTTCAAATGTAGCCCAACTACTCAATGTAAGGCAGACCAATAATATGTGTGTTGTTAGCAAGGAATCCTTCATCAGGTGTCTATAAAGAAGATCGTCATTTATGGCCATCTACATGGTCTATGCACAGGAAAATATAACCAGGGATTACAATGATTGGCTTGTTTCTTTAACAGTCCAAAGGATAACACTCCCTAGACATTAGGCTTAAACCCATGTGACATGTTATGTAGATAACCAATTCTCAATAATTTCATCTTGGTAAGGAAAATGCTTCCAAGATGTAGGACATTATGACACCGGCTCAGTCTGACATAGCACCACATAAGAGGGTCACTATTTTTTTCTAGTCTAAAAACAACAAAAACAAAAAACTCAAACAAACAAATGATGGTTAATTCTCTTCTCTCCCTCCCTAGAAATATCTGGAAGGGACCTTACACTGAGATCTGGACACTTCAACAGTTATCAAATTTCCTGAAAGCAGATCCCGAGTTCATCCTAGGCCTCTTGAGTCTAGTCTTGGAAGATAAAGGAATAAAGCTAGGAGGATTCTTTTGTGAGCCCATCAAAGGATTCCAGTGGACTTTGATTTTGGCATTTAAAAATATTCTGTGTGGCTTCTTCTGACTCTCTGCCTAGGACGTATGATACGAATAACTCTTGCCTGTGCTTTAATTCTCCTTCGTGTCTCAATCTAGGCATGAGGCATCAGCGAAAGACTGCTATGTCTCCCTACACTTTGCTATTACACAAAGGTAACTGCTGATAACACTTTCAGGGCCTCCTAGATAGCTCCACTGTAGGGGTACCCCAATTGTCACACCTGATGACCCCACTCAGCTCAAAAAAGCCAGGTTAATTAATGCATCAATTCCCTAATTAGTAGTTATTTCCTATGCAAAAGATGGAGAAATGACAAGAATAGGAGAGAGAACTAGTTACACAGGCGTAGGGATGAGACCAAAAAGCAACAGTTTCAGAAATGTCCCTGGTTTTTGAACCAGAAATGCCAGGAGGGAGCTCTGGCTTCTTATTTTCTCCTAAAGAATCATCTTTCCCGGAAGCTGTTTGTGAGGTTTCGAACTTAACACTCTAGCTTTGGGACTGGGCCTCAGATTTTCATGATGAAAATCTGGACTGTATGTATGTATGTATGTATGTATGTATGGACTGTACATACTTTCCAATTTTAGTTCATTTCCTAAATGATTTTTTTAAAGTAAAATCTTCAAAACAAGGATGTTACGGTAGCCTTGGATAGGTGCTGCAGGGCCCATTCTAAAAAGCTTTGGGGGCGGGGGCCCTAGTGGGAACACATAACATTCCAAACTACACAAAAACATAACAGTTAATCCATTTGTGCTGGGCATTCGCCTGGACAACAGACCACCCCTCAGGAAGGTGAGCCAACCTTAAAACACTCTAAAGACAAAGGTGGAATAACGTTAGATAGTGTACTTTTCTTCACAGGAATTCCCTACCTGGCTCAACTTTTTATAGCTTTGTAAATTTGTACTCTTTAGTGAATTAGTCAGAGAAGTATAACTTTTCCTTTTCTTCCTCCTCCCCTCCCTCTCTCTCCTAAGCATTCTTTCCCTAACACTTGGGAATTCCTTACTCTTTCCCTAAGTTCCTCTCCCAACCTTGTCCACCCTGTGGCCGACCTCCATGGCTCAGCTTAACTAAAACAACATGGCTTCTGTCTCCCTTCTTGAGGCAGCTGGTGAGATTTATAGCTTGCCTGCTTCAACATTTTTCTTTTAAACTCCAATAAAACTCCTTGAGCTAAAAATAAATTAATTTTTTTAAAACCTAGCCAAAATAGAAACAATTCAAATATTTTTCCACTACCCAGTAGATAAATAAAATGTAATATATCCAGGCAATCCAATGTGATGTAGCCACAAAAAGAAGCCAAGAGGGATAGAAAGCACTTGATGCTCTTGCAGAGGACCTGGGTTTGGGTCCATGCAGCCATACCATGACTCAAAGTCATCGGTAGCTCCAGTTCCAGGGATCCAACATCCTCTTCAAGCCTCCTTGGACACCAGGTATGCATGTGGTGTGCATGCACATAAACAAACAAAATACTCATACATATGAAATGAATAAATTAGAATATTTTAAAGGAGCCAAGAACTGATACATATTATAATATGCATAAACATAAAAAAATTATTCTTAGTGAAAGAAGCCAGTCATTAAAAAAAAAAAAAAAAAAAAAGTAAGACTGAATGTGCAGCTTAGTGGTTCATTGCCTGTCATGTATGCAAACCTGAGTTCACTAACAGTGATTGTTGCATCACTCTGTGTGAACAGGTGAGCATGTCAAGACTCAGCGAATTATACACTTCCGTGGGTAAATTTTACACTATATAAATTATATCAATAGAGCTGTCAAAGATTTCCAGGATCACCAGCTGAATGTCACCTTCCTCTTTTACCTTTAACCCCATTTGCCTAAATTAATGGAACATAATGGCTAGGGAGGAAAGCTAGCATCTCAGGCCTGAACAAAAGCAAACAGCAACTGTCTGTGTTCCCCCGGGGGTGCGGGAAAGGAACACGGCCCTCTCCCATTCACCTTGCCATCTCCTGCATCTGCTCTGTCCTTTGCAGCTGAAGCCTTGGGATTTGAATATGGCTCAGGGGGAGCAGTTTCTCCGAGTTCACACACCTGCACTGCCCTATTGAGACTAAGCCCCAGAGACCTTCGTGCTCACAGGGGCTAGTCCTCCTCCCAGGAGACTTCACTCCTGTCTACAGCCAGACTCACTGGGCACGAGTTCTGTATATTTGATATCTTTTCCTTCGTTCCCTCCGAGGTGCTGGAAAACTTATACAAACGTCATCAAGAGGCACAAAAGCACCCTCCTAATTATGAGCTGTAAGTCAACTGTGAACATTTTCACAAATGTTTTTGTCAGAACAACATTTTCAGACAATGTATAAAAGGATAAAGAAAATATGACCCACCACCGTAGCCTAATAATAACAATTAACATTAAGTGTACATCTACATCTTTCTAAGATTTTCTACATATGCATACGCACATGCATATTTCCTTCTAAGGTTAGATCATTATTTTTAGCTAATTGAGAGCATACTATAAATTAGGTTTTTTTTTTTTTTAAATAAGGATCATGTGACTAAGTCTTCTTGGTGGCAGTGGCCTCTAAAAAGCCTAGAGTCAAGAGCACAAGGCCTCATAGCATTCGTGCTCTGAACAAAACACTGGGTTTAATTTTATCTTTTTCACATTTATTCTGTCCTACTTTCTGCATTCTCTTATTTCTATATTTAATCTAATTTTGTTATATGTATTTATGTAACACATTCTAAAGGCTTTCTAAAATAAACAATTTTTCCATCTGAGCTGCTTGGTTTGAATCTTAAATGTCCCAAGGCTGAAGTGTCTATGTGTTAAAGGTTCCCAACCCATGTCACTATGGTCCAAGATGGGACCTCGTGAAAGGATATTCTGTCACTGTATACCCCTGACACGATAACACAGCTCCAGCTCTCTTTGTTCCCCAGCTACCATGAAGCAGACATCCCCCCTCTGCCACATGTTGCTTCATGATGTTACATACAGGGCCACCATAGACCCAAAGCATTGAGATCAACCAACCATGGGCTGAGCCAAAGTAAACATTTCTTGCTTTAGTGTGTAATTACTTGGGTATTTTGTCAGAGTAACAGTAAGCTGACTTATACAAAAACCATTTTAAGTGCACAGTCCTCAAGTGATATGTGTCTCAAGGAGATCTTTACAAAGTAAAACCTATTAGCCAGGTGGTAGTGGTGGTAGTGCACACTTTCAATCCCAGCCCTCAGGAAGCAGAGGCAGGTGGATCACTGAGGCCAGCCTGGTCTACAGAATGAGTTCCAGGACAACCTGGGCTACATAGAGAATCTCTGTCTTAAACAACCCCCTCTCCAAGACAAAAAGAAAGAAAGGAAGAAAGGAAGAAAGAAATAAAGAAGGAAGGAAGGCAGGAAGGAGGGGAGGGAGGGAGAGGGGGGAGAAGGAGGGGCAGAGGGAACCCCATGAATAACGTTGTTGCCTGACTTTCACCACTTTCGTCAATCTAAGGCCTCTATGTCTCACTCCTCACTGTACTCAGTGCCTGCTTGGATTATCCAGGGTGATCTCACCATCCTAAAAGTGTCAGGGGCCTTTCCAGGGATCCCACACAGCCCACTACACTTTCCAGAATCTTGTTCTCTAGAAAATACGATTATAGGCATTGTTATGCCCTCTTTACAGGCTAAGAAATAGAAATTTAGAAAGAATACACTCTTGGTAAAGACTTGTAGTTACTCTGAGATGCCCTGGTGCTTGTATGCAGGGTGAATAGAATCCACCTGTGCCTGGTCAGCCCTCCAGGTCTGAAAGCAGCCATTCAAGGGCATTCACTTATCATGGATCTCTAGGCTTCTTTACCACGTGGCTCTTCACCTAATGTAAAAGATCATGTAGTCAGCTGATTGGATTTGATCTTTCACATCAGTTCCAAGTAGGTATGAACAGAACCTAAATTTAGATGTCTACAGGATGTTCCCAGATTGCCTCCCTTTATTTTTATAATTCCCCAAAAGACACATATCTTCCAGCTTAGTCCACTCCATTTCAACACTTGCTGAATATCTGCTATATTTTAAGGCTCAATGTCCCTTGAAGGCCTTTTCCACTGTAATGGATATGTTTTATTTTAGAGTAAGGTACACTTTAATATCTCTCTCTCTCTCTCTCTGTCTCTCTCTCTCTCTCTCTCTCTCTCTCTCTCTCTCTCTCTCTCTTTCTCCTTTTTATATCTATTGCTTCTATCTCTCCTCACAAATACTTATCCACCACACACACAAAGGCATTAAGATATTCTGCATTTTCCATATATTAGAATATTATTAAACCTAATTTATTAGACATTAATTTTTATTTTACTCTTTTCTTTTGTTTAAATTAATGTTGCTTTTTAAAAAAATTAGATTTTATAAAAGCACAACTGGTCATTTTTTAAAATTATTTGAATAAAGCTACATTTACAATTCAGATTTAACAGCAATTAGAACAGGGCCCAGTCAAGTCCATCAAAGCAGCTGTAAAATAAAAAATGGACATACTGCTTTCAAAGACAGCTTTTCCTGCCAAGGATGGGTTTTTGTTCTATCTCACATATCCAAAAGACTTCGTATGAGGAGGTAGCTCAGTTCATAAAGTACTTGCCTTGCAAACACAAGGGCCTGATTTTGTTCCCCAGTATTCATGTAACACTCTGGAGACAGTGGTACATGGTTGTAAACGCAGCACCAGGGAGGCAGAGACAGAGAGATCCCTGGACTTCATGGGACACAGTGTCATCACATTGGCAAGCCCGAGGCTAATGAGTCCCTGTCTCAGAAACCAAGGTTAACGGCTCCAGGGAAACAACACTCAAAATCACCATCTAGCTTACACACAGGTGCACCCACATACAAGGCCACAACACACCCATAACACACAACACACTCGAGGTTGGTAGTTTAGAATGCTAGTGCCTTTTAGGCAAGGCATAGATTTATAGATAATCTGGTATGCTTAAGTAAGTAATATATTTAGTGAACTCATAAAATAACATGTATTATTGCTGATAGAGGAACTTTAATTGAAACCCAAAATTTGAACCAACATTAATTTGATCACATTGGAAAGCAGCAGCCAGATACTCACATATAAATACTTTAAAATGGAAACAGTACCTATCAGGGGACATGACCTCCCTTCATGTAATGGTTTTTGAGAAACAAGTAGGGAAATTTTCACTTATTCTATAGAGGCATAATTAAAAATAATTAACTGGGAAAAAACCTGTTCTATAAAAATAATCTCGAAAAAAAGATGGGTTTTGCATGTTTCCAAATTGGTGAATATACAGTACATGTTTAGGATCTAAAGTCTGCAGTGATGTAAGTAAGCTTCCTTCCCGTGTACATCTGTTAATTTACTTTTTTAAATCCTCTTACCAAAGACTGTCTCTAGGGAAGAGAAGGTATGTGTTCTATGACTCAGTCCTTGGCAACTATTAAAAGACATGCTGTTATAGTTAAAGGCAACCAGAATGTAACACTTGTACTGTCAACCTAAAATAATACTAGTGTGGATGGATGAATAGATAAATAGATAGATGGATGCTTTATGGTGAAGTGGGGTGAGGGATAAAAAGGCAGAAGGACGAACACCAATTTGCTACAATTGCAAAGCAATGGCCATATTCAGGCCAAGCATAAACCTTTTTATCCTGCTGACATTACCTAAGGGATGGAGACTGCCTAGGCTTGTGCTGAGCTTGCCTGGGCTCTGAGTCTTTTAAGAATCCACGTTAAGGGGGCTGGAGAGATGGCTCAGCGGTTAAGAGCACTGACTGCTCCTCCAGAGTCCTCCCAGCAACCACATGGTGACTCACAACCATCTGAAGTGGGAAATGATGCCCTCTTCTGATGTGTCTGAAGACAGTGACAATCTTCTCACATATATAAAACAAATAAATCTTTAAAAACACACACACACTAAAGCAGCAACCACTATTTGGAACATGTAAGTGGACAGAAGTTAGACTTGAGGGGTAGGATAAAGTCAAACCATGTAATGAAGCTTCAGCTGGAGCACAGCACTCTTCCTGAAGCTCACAGTCACTTTGCAAATTAAGTTCAAAGTCGTTAGGGTAAAGAAGTAGACTACAGGGAAATATGGAGGAGGAAGAGAGGAATGAAAATCTGTGAACAAGCATAATAGACTAGCAGATTTAACTAATACAATGGGACATATGTTTTTTAAAGAAAGTATGATCATTAACCAGATAGGCAATTCAGGTACAGAACTCCCCTCGCCAGTGGTGAATGGATCCAAATTTTAAAGCATCTGAAACATGCAATGTTTACAAACCTCTTTAGGAAAACAGAATCAATGGTTGGAAAATTAAGAGCCTTGAAGTTTAAGCCTAGTTAGAGTTATACAAACTGCCTCCAATTTGTATAATATATTTAAAGAAAGCTAACTCCATTAATCGATAAAACTATTTCAAAAAATACTTATCCCATTTCAAAACTTAAAACTGATCTCTTTGAAAATAAAATACTTTAATTTTTAATTAGGATCACTTACTTGGGCTGCACAAATGATAACTTAGAGGAAGGTGGACATTTTCTGAAGGTCCTTCTCTGAAGAAATCCGTCCATTTGAGTTTTTACCCAAAGGATCCAAATGCATTGCCTTGTCACATACTTGGTGACTTCCTTCATGGTGCTTCTGAGTACAAACTCAGAGCATTTAATTTTGAAAACAAAATTTGGAGCCTTCCCCCCAGAAGATGGCTGATGTGCCCATGTCAGATGGGGGAAATTAACATTTCCTTATCTGGTTTATGAAAAGTGATTTATTTCTCATAAATTTTCCATGTTCTTGGATATTATTGTGGAGCATAATAAATGAAATTATAGATGTCCTGGTTATGAGGCAGGTGAATAAGAGTTTTGTGTGTTTGGAATGTGTTGGAGTGGTGGTTGGCCCAGATGCAGCTAGTAGTCTAACAATTATGAGAGTGTTGAAAGGTGGAGATGGAAAGAGGCTGTGCTTCAAGTAAATATCATTTTAGTCTTTGTGATAAGCAGGATGATGACTACAAAAATAATGAAAAAATTTTAAAAAGTGATGCCCTAATCTCTAGAACCTTAGAGTACTTAATAGATATGAACGTGGTATGTCTACTAGTAAATAGATATTATAAATTATATAAATAAATGCAAACCCCAAGGTGCTGATTATTCTGGAATATCCAGGTGAACCTCCTCCTATTATTTCTCTAAAATTCTTTACCTCGATGCTCAAAGGAATACTTGGGGTAGTAGATGCTTCACAGAACTGATAATACTGTAGCTTCTAGAATCCCCGCTGGCATATTGCTTTTCAGGCTGCAAGAGTCTTACTAGAATATCTGGTGATAAATCTGTGTTGGGTTAACTCCTGTTTGTTTAGTGAGAGAAAAGTAATGCCCATTAAAGCAAGGGAATGGCTCACCCAATGATATGCTGGGATCTGTCTTAGCTGCCGGGGGAGCGGGGTGAATCTTCCTGAAGAACCACATCCTCAGCCTTAGCATCAAGCCCTCAGGTCTGATCCTCTTGTGGGGCTACCAAGGAATGCACACCATCATTCCGCAGTGGCCCGCTAGGCATGCTTTCAACAAAAACTCTCTTTTAGTTTATTACTTCCTGTTTCCTTAATTTCTGCTTGGGAAGTGACATTTTAGGTCCTTGTAGTTTGATTATTCTGCATGAGGGAAGGTGGCAAAACACATTTCAGCAACCCCCAAGGGTCACATTGTCAGGTGTAATCAAGCTGTTTGCATCAAATCAGGAAAACTATTTTAGAACTATGTCCTTTTTCTGCTGGTACAGTGTTGGGTGATTTGGTTTGTTTATATTGATGAAATGGCAAGCACTGACTGTTAAGTTCTTCTGTGACTTTTGAAATATAGATGTTTTTTTTTTTAATGTTAAACTGTACTCGGATTCTATCCACATAAACTTTGTTGCAACTCATGTGGATAGTTTTCTCTCAGCTGGACTGACTGCTGTGCAAAAGATTATCCATCTTGGGGATTCTCAGGAAGGAACCATACAAAGAAACTTTAATTAAAAACAAAGGCGAAAGTGAATCATCTGGGAAAAGTTACCAAAAGGTATCGAATATATCCAAAGGAAAGGCATGGATTGGTTCCAAAGCGTTGCTGAAAATCATAGGGATGAAAATGGTCACTAAGTGAAGGTGAGAACAGTCACACCATCATGAATGGCTTGCTTCACACAAAAATATAGTCTAGAAAATGGATTTCAGCAGTGGTGAAAGTGTGAAAAGTGGATGGACTAAATCTATAGCAGCAGGAGAGAATCCTCAGAAATGGCGCCATGAGAGAATAAACTCATTTGTCAAATACTGGGTGCTAATGATGAGCTTGTCACTAATTGACACTATAAATTTATCGTGTAATATTTTAATATGCTCCAACTCATCTTCTTTTCTCAACATTAGACAGTCTAATAGTGTCCAGCATCCTCCTCACAAAGCTAAATCTCTGGATTTCAGCCATGCATCAATGCACAAGCAGGATATTACCTTAATGGAACATCATTTTGCCTCCAATATTGACTATTTATAATATACAATCATAAAAGGAAGCACCAATTTATTGACAAGCACTAGAAATTGGCAAAAGAGGTTATTTATGTTCTGAAGATACTTACAGATGTCAACTTTCTTCCTCTAAAACCCAAGTTAACGCTACAAGCACATATGTGTTTCCTTGGAGAGCCGCGCGGTATAACAGAGAATGTGAGACTCAGTGCCAGAACACCTGGGTTCTAGTCCCCCATCCCTCTGCCTCTGGCAACAGGAAGGCAAGGAGACCTCCCAGAGTCTGCTGCCTGCTTGACAAACAGAGATAATGTTACCTATTTTTGTCTGAGTCACAAAACGAGGCAACATGATACCCTGCAACAGGAGAGTGGCTTTATCTACATTGGTCTGTTTAAAATGTGGCATATTGATCATTAACACAGTAGTTCAGCTCACCTATATACTGTTAAAACATTATTTGGGATTTATTAAACCGTACACAAATGACTGGTTTTTGATCATGTCCCAGTCATAATTTTTGTCTTGACTTCTTGGAAAATAAGCATGGTTTTCCCTGCTGTTTTGCCTAGAGTGGGTGAACTTTGCCTTCATTTCCAAGTTCTCTCCTTAAATCATGTCTCCATTAAGGTGCCAGAGCAGACATTTGCTTCACTAATTCACGTGCTAGTATTGTCAACCTGCTTCAGTAAATTCAGCAAAATGGACAGTTTGAGTTTGTTTTGCCTTGTCTAAACTAGGGGTTTTGTTGTTGTTGTTGTTGTTGTTGTTTTGTCTGAGTTGATCAAATCAACCAGTAGGTTTAGACTTCCTATAGACATAGCTTAAATGTCACTTTCTGTCTTCATGTTGCTACTTTGGGAACTGGTGGTGTTTAAGTGAAAAAGCACTTTGCTATTTGAAGTGGGACACAACAACACTTATTAAAGGGCTATCTTCACAGGGCAGATTTATTCTTATGTTTAGTATGGAAGGTTTTATGATGAGCATAACAATAGTATGAAGAATGTCTGTCTCTCCAACCTCCAAAGTTAACAGCTCATAACCAATCCTGCCTTGTCTATCTCCACCCATTCTTCCCCAGCTCATATTTTTTACTCTGTCTTTCTAAAACATAAAATTGAACTAAGCATAATAAACTATCACACCCAAAATAAAATAAGCATAATAATTTTTAAATATGCATCTTAGCCATTCTCTGAGAATTGTGCAAATCCATACAATGTATTCAGATTGTATTCCCCTTCCACTCCTCCCTTTACCTCCTCCTGGCAGCACGCCTTCCAGATTTGCGTACTCCTTTCCTAGACTGAAAATATGTTTTCCATACATATTTCCCTCCCCGAGATCCTCCCCACTTTCCCATCCACCCAAATCTACACCCTTCCCGTGGCTATCTTTGATTTGCTTTTTTTTTTTTTTTTTTTTTTTTTAAAAAAAAAAAAACACATTGATCCTTCTTGATAGCTCTCTATTTTGTTTACTGAGTTACGGCTCTCACTGTAAGTGGAGCTCAGGACTTATCTATTCTACTTAGAGAATTCCAGTCTCTATCTCCCAAGCACTGAGATTACAGCAGATGCCTGGTTTTTATGTGGGTGCTGGGGATTCAAACTCCAGTTTTCATGGTTGGTAAATTGCTTTACCCACTGACCCATTTCCTTAGCCCTTATCCTGGCAAATCTTTTGGGTATTATTTTGTTTGTTTACTTCCAGAGTCTTGACTGGCTTCCCTCGAGGACAGAGTTCAGAGGAAATTGCTATACCACAGTTACTCATCACTTAGGAAAGGTGGGTTTATCAGGCTTCTCCTTTATAAAGAAAGCTCCTGATATTCCATCTCCCCACAGTGACCTTTAGAAGGAAGGCATCAGGCAGAACCTGCACTTAAGGAGAGGAAGGCCAATGACTTACTTCTTTTAGACAGATTATTTGCACAATTTATGGGGGGAGGGAGTAGTTCTTCTGCATGTGAGATTTGCTTCTCCTCCATTTATTTACTTGTTTAATTTGTTTACTTTGGGGGAATTAAGCCTGTGGGACCATGAAAGGATAGCTTGGTTTCTGGTGGAGCACTGGCTAGAGATGGCCAGAGACCCTGCAAGGGACGTCATACATTTGGCCACACTCCCAGACTCCAGGCTCCTGACAGACGGCCAAAGACCTCCATTGATCAGCGGCCAAAGACCTCCATTGATCAACGCCTTTCAGTCACGTGAGGAGATACCCCTACAGCCCCTTCCAAAGAGAGGTTTGTGTCACCTAGCACAGGTAGGTGTGACTACAGGCCTCAGCCTCAAGAGATCTCCATATTAATGAGATACCTAAAGGCCAGAAGGCATAGCCAATTAAGCAGTCTTTCTCAGACCCTCCTCCCTCCCTATTTAACTCAGGTCCACCCTAAGGTGGGGAGGGGAGGGAGGAGACAGCTCATCCACTTTCCGCCATGAAAATAAACCTTTTAAGACCATGGACTTTCTCATGTCTTTGGGGCCCCTGCCATAGGGAACCATGGAGAAGGCCTTCGACTACTGAGCCGTCTGCTTTCCGCTGAGGAGGCCACCGCCAACTTAAGCAAGCTAGCAGAGCCAGTGACCCAGCCAAGAGAGTCCCAGTAACCAAGAGTCTCCTACCCTGCAGGGTGCTGCCAGAGTTCTCCTTCTCGGCCCTCTCAGCTGCAGGCAGGCCAGTCCAGCCCGTATGCCCTCAAGTCTCAGTTTTTCTGCAGCTCCCGGTGGCATCTGGGAGCCCAAGGACAGAGACCACCAGCCTCCTGGTCAGCCGCTTTGGCCCAGAGACCCCCCACTCAGGAGCTCTGCCCCCGAGAGACCTCTCCATGCCCGGGCAGAGCCCCGAGGCTTCTCTGCCCAGCACCTTTTGGAGTGAACTCAGTCAAATTCCCATGCTTCTGCCTCCCTGAGCCGTGACAGACATGCAGGAACCACAACACAGCCCAACAGGACCCATGCCCATGCGAGAGTTACAGCTCCGCATAAGCCCAAGGCCACAAACATGCGAGGCTCTTTCTGTTGTTTTAAGGCAGAATCTAAATTAGTCTAGCCAGCCTCTGTTTTCCAAACACACTTTGAATGTGTGGTTCTTCGGCCTTGGGTTCTTGAGAAGCTGGGACTACAGAACATCATCCCCAGGTCCCACTTTCTATTAATTGAGCTAACCTTTAATTTATATTGGTCTGGATTCATGGGCAATTGTTTCATATTTTGGTGCTTAATTCTATCCTGCTTTGCTGTTCACTGTGGTGGTTTGAATAGGTTTAGGCCCCATCGACTCCTGTGTGTGAATGCTTCCCATATGGGGAGTGGCACTGTTAGGAGGTGTGGCCTTGTTGGAGTAGTTTTGGCCTTATTGAAGGAAGTGTGTCACTGTGGGAGTGGGTTTTGAGGTCTCCTAGTGCTGAGGCTCTTCCCAGTTTGAAAGAGAGCTGCCTCCTGGCTGCCTGTGGAAGACAGTCTCCTGGCTGACTTCTGATCAGGATGTGGAATTTTCAAATCCTCTAGCATCTTGTCTGCCTGCATGCTGCCATGCTTCCTGACACGATGATAATGGACTAAACCTCTGAACCTGTAAGCCAGCCCCAATTAAATGTTTACCTTTGTAAGAATTGCCTTGGTCATGGTGTCTCTTCACAGCAATGAAACGCTAACTAAAACATTCACATTGTCCCATCCTTCATGCTCTTGGCTTGTGTCCCTTGCCTCAATTCTGTGAATATGTATGTTCAGGACATTTTGCTTTCTGCTACCATCAAATGTTTTAGGCTCACCTTGTGGAGTGCCTGGCCCAGCTTGCAAACCATCCGGTTTTCCAGGGAGGCTTGGTTCCTTTAAATCGGTGGTTCTCAGCCTTCCTAAAACTGCAACTCTTGAATACAGTTCCTCATGTGACAAGCCCAACCATAAAATTATTTTCATTGCTACTTCAAAACTGTGATTTTGCTACTGTTATGATTTTTTTTCCCCAATGGTCTTAGATGACCTAGTGAAAGGGTTGTTTAACCCTAAAAAGGTTGTGATCTACAGGTTGAGAACCACTGCTCTAACAGGAGAATTAATTAAGAAATCAGGACCTCAGATTTATTGTAATAAGAAAGTTTAAATTATTATTTTATTGGCTATTTCAGAAAGCTTAAATTATTTTGTATAATTAAAAATTTTTGTTTAATCATTCCAATTATTAAAAGTTACCTTCACTGTACCTTTTGGACTTTGCTCTAAAGCAGGCTATTCACATGCACGCTCGGTTTCTATGCACCTTAGTTGTAAACCCAGCGTCTGAAAACACTCGCATTGTGCCAGTTCAGTTAGCTATTTGACAAATGAGGCCAAGTGTCTGTGACCTGTGACTTAAAAAAAAAGACTTGTGATGACAGTAAACATGTGTATGCCTGTAATTACAAAGTGTCTAGAGAAACTGGATTAAATAGCACATATAATGAGTTATTATGCTTAATTCGTGAAAATCAGAC
This sequence comes from Arvicanthis niloticus, assembly GCF_011762505.2. Taxonomy (NCBI): domain Eukaryota; kingdom Metazoa; phylum Chordata; class Mammalia; order Rodentia; family Muridae; genus Arvicanthis; species Arvicanthis niloticus. The sequence goes on along the minus strand of NC_047678.1, from coordinate 4,651,650 downwards.
CATAAAATGCATAAAGGCAATCATTCTAAAGTGGATTTTATGAATTTGTATGTAAATCAGTAGCCACTCTTTCTATTATAAAACTTAAGAAATCTTAAAGAAAATAAACAATGGAAATTTCATGCTAGAAGAATAAGAGAAAATATTTTTAAGAATACTCAGGTCATTTCTATATAAAATATACTAATTTCATTTTATTAGTAAAAGAGGTCTTCATACAATTTGCTTTTTAAAGATGGATTTTATTTATTTTTTATTTAAAGTGATCTCTATATGTTCATATTTAAGATTTACAATGGAATGTTATAAAATACATGCTACTGTGAAAACATTAACAAAGCGACCATCTCACATAGCTGGACAATTGCTATCCCACACACTTACGGCTAGAGTACCTGCATCTACTCAGCAAAAACAATCTTCATACAAGACACTAGTATCACCAAGTGATGGACTACAATCCTCATAGTCATTTTTCTACATAAAAGAGGTTGTTATGGACGGTATCCACAAATTACAGTGTCAGGTAAACCTAGCCAAACAACAAATATTTGATACTTGACAATTCATAAATCTCTGTGCTATTTCCTTCTCTGTAAAATTGGGAAATTCACTCATATATGTAAAGCAATCAATACATATATTATATAAACTACATAATGTATCTGAAACTGATATGCTTGATATCTCATGTATATCAGCATATGTTTAAAATAAATGTTGATCTCTATAAAATGTATGCACCCTAATCCATCCAAAGTTCAATAATAGGCATTCCTTCTAACATTTTACATTTTTCTACATACCTAATATTTCCTTTAATGAAAATCTTGCTAATTCATACTGACTTCACAATTAAAAGTAAGTTCCAATAAATGAAAATTTGGTGTAGTTAATATGTTTTTCCAACTCAATACTTTAAGGGGAATATTTTGTGATTTATCAATGACTTTTTCCTTTTACATTCCTTAGTGTGTGACTTTCATTCATTCTTTCCAAGACAGTGGAATTATAGTAAATCTGGAATGCAAAAAAGAAATAAAACTTCAGTATTCAAATTTTAGTATTCAAAGCAGGCATTTTAAGTCGGCTTCCTACACTCATATCCTAAAATTCAGACTTATCAAAAAAACTCAACAATTTTTTGAATACTTTTTATTCCCTGTTGATTTTATTCATGGAAATCACCAAGTATTGGGGATGGAGAGAATTTAGGATAAGATCTGAGGAAAGACCCTGTAGCTTAGAAAGAACAGAGATCAAAGAGCCCAGGTGGGCTTTTCAGCAGAGAAGAGAGACAGAGGTAGAGAATGAGTCTTGCTCTCAACAGTCCTACCAGGTAGAACCCTGCGGAATGTGTAGTAATCAGATGCTCTGGGGAACATTCAAAGCTGATGACTCTTCTTCCTTCTAGTGCAAGAGAAAGCATGAGATGAGTAGAGTTACCTAGAACAATGTAGCTACTGCCTTTTTAGCCTGTGTGCAGTGAGCATGTAATCCAGAATTGCCTATTCATCTTGGTGGTTAAAGAAAGGACCTTGAAAGGACCATTGGGCTAACAAGGTCCAGTGGTGAGGCACACAGGCAAGTGGACAAGTGGTGGTGTCAAAGGAACCACCAGCAACCAGCAAACACAAGCTCAAGGAGCACAGGCATCCAACTTCAACGCCTATGTGGGCCCATCATCTTAACTGAAAGTCAGAAAGCCCATTCTTGCTACCTCACTGTCCACATGCAATCTTGACAGTACCTTGGAACTGAGTAAAGGGAACAGAAGATCTCAAATAATTATCATTTCCCAAGAGAAACTGAGGCTCTAGAAAGAGATTATGTAAAACCCATACACATATTACCCACAGTTTTGAATTCTTAAGTTCTGTCCATAAGTGAGAGAGAGAAAAATAAGGAAAATAAGTTTATTCAATTTGTGATCCTCAAAACACACCTGAAATTGAGTCCTAGCACATGGTAAGTGGAAAGATTGGAAGTTCAAGGTCTTCCTCAGCCAACCAGAGATTCATAACCCTGTCTAAAATAATAAAGATGCACCTCACTCTATGAAAGGCTTTGAAGGTGACAAGTGTCTTTCTTTCTATGGAGCTGTGAGGATCACATGGGCTGTGGGTGTGACGAGACATGGGAACTCGAGACTGAGCTCTCAGCTGCAGTCCCACACCCTGCCCTGAACTTGCCAGGATCAAGACCAGGCAAGCAGCAGGCTCATCACCTCCAAACAAGGAGGTGAGGACACAGGCAGGAAGCCAAGCCTGAGCCAATCACGAGGTGCAAGAAACCAAAAGCCAAGAGTGGAAGTTTCGGAAAAGAAGCCAAACTGTGGCAGAAGACTAGCCAACTCCAATCACAACCTCCCCACTTTGGGGAAGCAACGTGGGAGAATGTTCTCTGAGAATGACACAGCCTAACACTGGCTAATATTTTCCCTTATTAAACGTGTGACTGAATATCTAAACCTAAGCCTCTGAGGATGCAGCGGAGAGCACCATAAGTCCCTGGGGGCAATCTCGGGTAAAATGCCTTGAATCCACATCAGGGAAGAAGAAAACAGATTCCTACAAACTGCTTAAACTGGTGAAGCTTAAGGCAATCAGGGGAGATTATGGAAATTCTCTCCTCAATATTCAAATTGAGGAGCCTTTACCAGAGTGTTGCAAAAAAAAAAAAAGTTGGGGATTGTCATGGATGAAATGTTCATTCATTTATATTTATAGAAGTAGGCACCAGGTTCTTTGGTCCTTGACAACAATTCAGTATTAATATGGGTCCGGGAAGGACATTTAGAATGCACGAGGAAGGGAGAAGCCTCGAAGCTATGGAAGAATAAAGATGGGTGAGTTGAGGTAAGAGAAAAAGATGTGAGTGTGTCCCCAAGAGGCTACCAAATACACCAGACAGTAGATGAGTGATGAGCGGTGGCGTGTGCTCTAGGCAAAAGAAGCAAAATGGACCCGGCATCCCCCACCCCAACCCCACCTTTCCACTCCCGACATGACCCCACCCCACCCCGCCAAACCAAAGAACTTTGTTACACATAGAACTCAGCCTGGTTCAATATTACCTTAGGATAAGTGTCTCAGAGTGTCGAGAATGAACAGTGGAGGAAATCAGAAGCCATAGGAAGCAGACAGATGATCAGTGGGAATAAAACAGATGCAAGAGTGTTGGGCAGGTAAAAATGACTGAGTTTGAGATTTAAGTGGACTTCAGGGGCGAGGAAGAGGAACCCAGAACCTTCCCTCCGGCAGCAGGAGATGCTGCTTTCCTCCCATACTACTCTGAAGACATACCAGCAGGTGTTGGGACTAAGGGACACAGAATCATCTGGGGCATGCTGAATTTGTTATTTTCCAAACGGAGAGCTCCAGTGGAGCAGGGAGAAACACCGAGCTGCCTGTATCTGGGGATGCAAAATGAGATCTGCCCAGGGATGCAAATTTGAATGCTGTCAGCATAATTAAGATTCATGAATTGGGGGGGGAGGGGCGGCAGAATGAGGGATGTACATGGTTCTTTACCTTAATATATCTGTGTAAAATGGCTTTTATTTTCAAATTTCATTATATAGTCATATGAGGTATGAATCAAGAATAACAGGGTCCAGGCCGGGCAGTGGTGGCGCATGCCTTTAATCCCAGCACTTGGGAGGCAGAGGCAGGTGGATTTCTGAGTTCAAGGCCAGTCTGGTCTACAGAGTGAGTTCCAGGACAGCCAAAGCTATACAGAGAAACCCTGTCTCAAAAAAAAAAAAAAAAAAAAAAAAAAAAAAATCAGGGTCCAGGCTGTCGTAATTACTTAGCCAGTTAAGGTGCTATCCACCAAGCCTGATGCCCTGAGTTGGATGCCCTGAACCCACGTGGTGGAAAAAGAGAACTGCTTCCTGCAAATTGTCCTCTTACTACCACATGGCTTAGACAGCCTCCCAATAAACACACATTCACAAAATAAATATGTATAATTATAATTTTAACTCACTATTAAATCATATTCATGACTTAGTACATATTCATGTACTTTAGTACATGGCTACTTTTTAAAAATTTAAAAAGCAGTTTTTACCAATTTGAAAAGCTAGCGTTTTGAATGACATATTTTATAATTATAAAAAAATGTATGTTTCACCTTAACTTTACATACATTGTCTTTTGATGTCTACAATTAAAGTGTTTTAGTTTCTCTAACTTATTGTTATCATAGCCTGGTGGAGTTTTTAAAGTACAAGATTGAATTTTAATATTTTTTTTACTGAATTCAAATTATTTGTAAGCTTGTTTTACTACTCATCCTCAGACATGAACACTAAAATTCTCACGTTATTTTATTGTTAATACGTTTGAAGGATAACAATATAAAGCAACCCTGGTTGGTTTGTCTGGGGCCAAACTTAACAAATAGAGTAATCTGCGACATAAGCCCAACAAAGTGCTGTGAGCGTCTTGAAAGACTTTAGGCAGAGCAAGGTCATAAGGATTATACATACATTTCAACCATTTATAATTCAGCTAGAATTTGACAATGGCAAGCATATAGAAGCTGAAAGAAAGGAAATATCTCTCTAGGTTGTAACTGGCTAAAAAAAAAAAAAATCTGAGAGAAAAAAAAAGTCAGTCCTTAGATCTAAGATAATTCAACAGTATCAAAATAATTCTAGTTATCAAACAGTTGTCTTTTATAAGACCAGTTAAGTTGATCTGTGCCCCATGCTATGTTGTGAGATTGTATACATCAAGCTGTTACATTTTATTAATCTTAGTTCCAAGGTGTTTTAACCACTAATTTTAAGTATTTTTAAAACCTAACATCATAAAATATAGATTTTCAGGTAATATGAATGTAATACAATGTTATGAAAATGAGTGATATCCTGTAATTGAATAAGAAATGTTACACCTTTTAAAGACATGCCTTAAACTGAGAGGAAAGGTAAGCCAGTTGTCACCCAATAAGATATTAAGTTATTTCCCTTTAGGTTTCTTTAAAACTCACAAGATAAGATTCCCTGAACACCTAAACCACTGGGGCTCCCACCTGTATCCATCCATGAGTTACTATAACCAATTTTGCTAAAATAACCACACTTTCCAACACTTTCTCCCACGCTCCAAGTCTACTTAAGTATTCTGCAATAAAGGCTAAATTGAGGGACAATTCAGTCCTGGAGTTTGCTGGGGGAAGAGAAAAAAACTATAAAAGGAAATGATGGTGAAATTTTAAGAGGAATGTTTATAGCTATGGGTATTAATTTGTTTTTTCAAAGTGGTGTGATATTTAGAATTAGTCTAAAACAGATCAAGGCTACTGAATTTATAGTGGGTGATTATTTACTCTACTATTACAAATGTGCAGAGAGGTGGATTGAACTAAACACACAACTCCAAATTCTTACATGTCTGGGTTCAAATCCCAAACCTACTATCTGTCCTGGAAAGAACTCCTAAACTTTCTATCATTTCTCAACTATAAAATAGGAACATAGCACTGTCTGTCTCTGCTGAGACACTCTGGGCCCTTGGAAACACTTCGAGAGCTGCACAGTAAAGAGCAGGCACTGACTGTTAGCCTTTGAGCCCCTGCTGTTCTTATGAAATAATACTACAGGTCTTCTGTTTCTTAAATAACTTTCCTTCTTCCCCTCTCTGTTCTGATCCCCTTACATCATCTTTCATTTCCACAGCCATTGTGGGTTTTTTACCATAATTATTTGACTTTTATTTTTTGTGTTTTGATTTTTTTTTTTTAGACTTTTATATGTGAGCACACTGTATTCACATCACCTTGACTCCTCTTTCTGACCCCCCAACTCCTCTCAGGAACCCATTACCCCTCTCTCAAGTTCATAACCCCTTCTTTATGATTATTTTTGTTCTATATATATATACACACACCACCACCAACAACAACAACAACTTTCTGAATTCCAAATAGTGCTGCCCAGCTGTACTTCTTTGTAGGAATGACCACGTGGGATTAGGAACCCTATCAGGGAGCTCTTCCTTGGTGAAAACGGATCCTCCCTCCTTCAGCAATCAGATCTGTAGACTTTCGTCCCAGAGTGGGGTCTCCTTGACTCCCTCTCCTCCACTTTGGTATGTCAACTGCAGCTTTGTAGGTCTTGGGCAAGAACTCTTGTTGAGAGTTCGTGTGTGCACCATCCCTGAGAAGTCTGGAGAGATGTTATCTTGAAGCATCATTTCTCACCCTTCGGCTTTCACAACCTTCCCGTCTCTCTTTGCAGATATTTCCTGACCCTCTCCAGACATTTTTCATTACCTAACACACTGACTTCACAAAGGCATTCACTAGCTGCTGGATGGGTGAATATATCTAATGCTTATTTGTCCGTAGTCTCCTCTGAGCCAGCTTTGGCTCTATTCTGTCCTCTAATAGGCGGCAGGCCCTCATCCTTGCTTTCTTAAATAACCTATGTCTGCTATTCACTTATGGGGATGGATTTTCCTTCAGTTTTCTTCCAATTCGTGAGATTTCTTTTGGTACATAGGAGTTGGTAGGTACCAGAATGTGCAAGCCTTTGTACAGTAGTGTCTCTCACAGGCTTCCAAAGATGTGTGCCACACTACAGGTCTGTAAATGATGGGCTTCAGTAAGGAGGTAGGAGAGTCATGCCAACTCCTCCACAGAGACTAGATGCTCTCCTCCACTCAAGAACCCAGGTTCCAGACATTACAAACACTCTACAGGCGAGCTGGCCCCAGATAGCATGGCAGAAAGTAGCAGCAAAGAATTCTACAAGCTTTTAATTAGTGAAAGAATGGCTCTTGCAGCTGGAATATATTGTAGCCCTTTGTTGATGAAGAAACTAAACCTTAGGAAAGGTTCCGTTAGTCCAGATCTCCTGCTACATTAAAGAACAATGGGAATTCAGCTTAGGTCCTGGTTTGTAGGCTATTCTCATTCAAGTGCAAAGAGATTATGACAAATGATAAATAAGCGTGTGCTATTTTTTTCTTATTCATTATTTTTAATGAAACCTTTGTTGGGTTATAATAGCCTCCCATATGAATTCTTTAACTACCAACATGGTTAAAGTCATATGTAGCATTTATTAACAAGTATTACAGTAGTCGCAGCAGCCTGCATTTTAGAACCTAAGTGCCTGCTGGTTTCTCTGTCTCAAATCTTTTCCCTTCCAGAAACCACAGTTGGCTTTCCCATCTTCTAGGTTGCACTGTGGAAGGTTCATGGACAATGTCCAGCCTGCCCCAGGCAAAGTGGCTTTGTACACTGCAGAAAATCTGTATCGGAAGTAAGGTAAGGCTCACACAGAAAATGACCGAAGCACATTCAGCACAGCGGGGCTTGCCTAGGACACTGTCAGCAGATTCTTCCTGCTTTCTTCCTCCCTACACTTGCTTAGGATCTTCGTTCCCTGGTTCACTCTTCATCGGTCTTCTCTGTGATTCTGTGAGCTCATCTATAGCTTCCCAAATGGCTTCTGTTTAATTAGCCAGAGTTTGTTTTCATGGCTTGGAATCAAACTCTAGAAGTCATCAAACTTGCAGGTTTCACTGTGGTTCCTTTTTGTGAGCTTAAACCCTAGTTCAGTTCTTTGAGTAGCAGCACAAAAAATAAAGGTAGAAAAATATGTGTATATTTGTTACCTCCTAAGTCTACAACTGAACAAGAAAAAAAAGACGTTGTATTGTAATGTATACAAAAAGAAAGACAACCTTGGTTTTATTATGGAACTATATTTGTCTTAAGATGTTCTGCAATTTAAATTATTCAACAAGAGTCTTTTTTGTATGTTTACAGTTGATACAACTGTTTTATGAAAGCAAATACAGTATTACCAGGGCCCTATTTGTAAATTTAGGCGCTCTGTGAACTGATGACACACATATTTCCTTTAAAATTTAACATGGAAATTAATCTGCTTATTTATGTAGATAATGGTAAACCAAATAAAGAAGACCTAATTAATAAAGTAGAGAAAACCATATGTAATTGTATTTTAATTTATTCACATTAAGCCATAAATATATTCTGTTTCGTGAATACATAGACACATCCTGTGTAAATCTGATGATAATGATCTTACTAGAAATTGTAGCTGTTCTTTAGTTGTCAACTGCACTTAGGTTAAATGAGAAAATTCATAAGGGGGGTCATTTTAAAAATTATGAAGCAGAATTTATTTTTCTTGGTTTGGCTTGTCCTTTCCCAGAGAACTGAATGACAGAAGAAGAGAAACAGGAGAACTGGATGGAGGGGCAGAGGGAAGATAGGGGTGGGACTGAGGAAGAGGAGGGAGGAAAAACTGGTTGGGATATCAAATAGTGATGATAATAATAATAAATAAAGGGGTAAAAATGAATGAAACATTTTAAGAATTAACCTATCCAAATACATTTATATTCTTTCTGAAAAAATAGTCATTTTTGAAAGAATATAAAAACGAAGGTTTTATAATCTAAGACAGTAGCAAAGTTTCTGCCCCCTTTTTAACATAGGTTCTGGGAGCAGAACTCCAAGCCTCATGCTTACGGTGCAGAAACTTTTAGGAGATTGCTGTATCTCCTCAGCCCCAAGGTGGTCAGTTCCTCGTTGATTGAATCTATTGCTCCTACAAGTCCCCGGGGTGCAGGAATGGGGTCTTCACTCCTTAGCCCTCTGCTCTGCAAGTCTTACCCCCACGGTCCAACAGAACCCTATATTCTACCTTGTATCCACCTCAATGCTCAGAGAATCTTTCTTCAGTCTGGAAGAGGTTGAGGAGCCCTTTCCCCAGAGCTGCTGGGGTTCAAACCTACAACCACGGACATACTGCTGAGCTGCTCGAGCATGTATGTACCATGGCCTACTTCTATGCTGCTTTTTATATTTTATATTTCGTTTGTCTAAATATTTTTGTCTGAACCGAAGCTTAAATCGTTGAAGCACAAAAGCAAGGAATTTGTTCTCCACAGTCCACTGTCTCGATCCCTGTACCAGAGCAAGAGCCCCAATATAAGGGTTCGGCATTGTGTACGGCAGGGGAGGGGTCAGGGGAATGCTATCTCAAACAGTCCATCTCCAGCTCAGGACCGGAGGGTAACATCTGTTCTCCTAACTTCTGAGGAGGATGTCGAGCTGCTCTGCTCACATTCCTACCCTGTGACTAACAGTTTTAGTCCTCCAAGACCTAGGAATTTCCTTTAGTTGAAGGCAGCTGCCCTTCTGAGCCTCTCCCCTTAGGCTAAAGCTTTTAAAAGTTCTTCTACTGTGGGATCCTTTCCGCCTGAGAATTTCTAGATGACTTTGGGTTTACTAATAAAGAAATAAAGGGTTTATACCCTTTACACCTTGACTGATAATAAATCAAACAAACATTTTAAATTCAGGATGCACACAATTTTACCATTTATTAAAGATGAAGGCAAATTTGCATACTAATGAGACAGATGTGCTTTTTATGCTCACATAAAGAATTAAATTTCAGCTGAATGTTTGATGGTTCAGGACATTGAACATCTTCAGCATTTTCCAGGGTTGATGGATATTTTGATGTTCTAGTCATCAGTGCAGAGAACATTATAGCACATGAATACCTACAAAATGACACAAGTCTTTTTGGGCTTATTTCAGAAACTGTTGGAAATTCAGTGTTAATCTCATACCAAATTCATTTAATGATTTTTTTAATAAAACCAAAATCAGCAACTCACATAAAAAATATTTAAAATTGGACATTCTTACAAAGTGTAGCTCAAAGACATACTATTTGATGAATGCTGAGCAAATATTAAAAGTCTGTTTCCACAGTTGATGCGCTATGTTTTAATAAGAGCATAAAACTTCCGAGAAGCACAGTGAAGACATTCTAATCCATCAAAACAACAGCTGAGATCTGTCCTGTCCAGCAGGGCATTAAACAGGGGTCTGGGGAGATCACCTGAAAGAGAAAGTGAGGGAAAAACAGGCCATCGCAAAGAATGGCGATCTGTCTATAGGCTGATCAAATCGAAAACTTTACTTTTTCACACAGAGGTTATATATATAAAAAGGCAGGATGTGGGGGAAGGGGATGACGCAGGAGCGTGTTTTTAAGGGGAACACAGATATCTTCCAGAACACAGTATCAGCTGGGTGAAGCTTCAGGGGACAGGTCTCTCTAACTCCACCTATGATTCACTTGTCCCTATCTAATTTGGGGATGATAATAATAATAATAATAATAATAATAATAATAATAATAATAATAATCCATCGAGGTTACTTATCTACAAGGTCTATGACTACAGCCTGGCAACTGTCCACCAAAGCTCCTTGTTTACAATAGCTTGTAGCCATCTGTTTTAAGGTTTTTACACAGAGATCCAAGACTATGTACTTGCAGGCTGGCTTTAAGCTTATGGCTGTATGTTCAGGCCTGCAGTGATCTAGCGGGATAAAACTCTGGCACTCCCAGAAACCCCTCAGATTCCTTATGTGTCTGATTTTGAATTAATTTTTGATTTTTACATATTCAGATCTTTCACTTTTGCTGATTTTTTGACATCACCACATTTAGCGACATGATTCCATATGGCATCACAACCCACACTTTAAGAAGCTGGAGCTGAGGTATCTCAGCTTACACACAGGTGCTGGATGGCATCTTGTGACATCATCACAGACCAGCTTCTTGGTGGTCCCATCCTGCTTCCTTCTCTTCCATCAGGTATTGATCCTCAAATAATCTCCAGTAAACATTTTGTACATAAATCTTTGTTCTAGTGTTACTTCCAGAATACATTTCCTATATTCTATATTATATTCCTATATTCTATATTCTATATTCTATATTCTATATTCTATATTCTATATTCTATATTCTATATTCTATATTCTATATTCTATATTCTATATTCTATATTCTATATTCTATATTCTATATTCTATATTCTATATTCCTATATTAGATTCTGTCTATAATTTTACACACGCGTGCGCGCGCACACACACACACACACACACACACACACACACACACACACATTTCCACTTACCTCCCGGGTCCAAGGATCTAAAAATCTAAAATAGTGGGAAAATTTTAGGCTGCTTAGAGGTTTTTTTTCAAGAAGTCACATGTGAAAATTATAGATTGTTGCTGTTAATTTTAGAATTAGGGAAGTTATCATGGATGTTGATGAAAGGGAAAAGAAAGGATGGTGAAGATGAAGCCTCTCATACTCCTGCAGAGAACTAACAAGTAAGGCAGGTATTTGTGCCAGTTGGTGGTGGCACAGGCCTTTAATCCCAGCACTTGGGGGGGCAGAGGCAGGAGGATATCTGACTTCAAGTTTGAGCCTGGTCTACAGAGCAAGTTCTATGACAGCCAAGGATACACGGAGAAAGCCTGTTTCAAGAAACAAGAAAAGAAAGAAAGAAAGAAAGAAAGAAAGAAAGAAAGAAAGAAAGAAAGAAAGAAAGAGAGAGAAAGAGAGAAAGCAAGCAAGCAAGCTGCTTCTTTTTTGTCAACTTGACACATATTAGTTACACAGAAGAGAAAACAACTGAAGAACTGTCTCCTTCAGACTGGCCTGTGGGCTCGTCTATGGGGCATTTCCTTGACTGATGGTGGTCTGGGTTGTATAAGAAAGTAAGACGAGCAGTCCACGAGAAGCAGGCCAGTAAGCAGCATCCCTCCATGGTCTCTGCTTCAGTTTTTGCCTTGAGTTCTCAGTCTGACTCCCTTAGGTGATGAGTGGATGGTGACATGAAAACATGAGCCAAACAAACCTCCCTGAAGTTGGTTACAGTCAGTGCTTTGTCACAACAATAGAAAGCTAACAAGGTCACTACAGAAATAACTTTTAGATAACGTTTAAGGATAAATTATAAAATTGCAGGCTTTTGCAAAACACCTACCATTGTGAATGAAGAACAGAGCCGATGTTTGTGTCACTAACTGTGGAATCCCATGATTCTAAGACATTTACTATCAATTGTTTACTCTTCCTTACAGAGTTGAAAGATAAATCAAGCAGACAAAGAGGCAAAGGTGAAGATATCTGTTGCCCTTTTCAGTGCAGAAGAATCATAACGATGCTTTCTATTAAGGGTTGGAGGATCTTAAAAGTCAGACAGTGCAAGGCTCTGGCCAGTTCTGGATGATCTCCTTTGAGTTCTCCTGGTTTCACTTAGAACACACAATTATATTTCTAGTATTCGTTTTATTCTCTTTGTTTTGAAGTTTAACAATCATGGCCAAATACCTTGAGGCCTCGTACACTGCATTGGGTTTTCCTGTTCTTTGTGCTAATATTGATTCCTTTACCTATCTTTTATTTAACTTGGCCCTTGGGATTTATTCCACTTAGTTAGGACAGTGTCTAAAGTAGATAAATTGATTTGCTTTTGTCTGCCCTCAAACTTGCACTACACTTAACCTATGTTCACGATTGTGCAGAAGGCTTCTCCTCCTTGCTGAACGCTACAGAGCCGAGGTGGACAGTGTCCGGCTACTGCGGTGTAATAACTCTCTTGAGCACTACCTTGTTGTGTGTGAATTATGTTCCCAAGAAAACATCTGAATTTTTTTTCCTTGGGTGTGTGTATACCACTGAGTTAGAAGCCAGAGTTAAGATGCTTCCTGTTAATGTGTTATTTTATTTTGCCCTTTAATGAGCATAGTAGAATGGTTTTATTCAGACTATAGACAGTAAGGCAAAATGTGAGCAACTCCTTTTTATAAGCATTTCCCGTGTTCAAGGCCCCATTCCACTGTTGTATGTGTGTCTAGATCCTTCAGGCCTCTCATACCCTACAAGTAAGTAGTAAAGGCATTCTGTAGATAAGAAAACCCAGGCTCAGAGAGATGTAGGGAATGTGTTTAAATCACATGGTTGGGAAGTTATAGGTAAGATCTGATCCTGCTTAGCACTTGGGCGAAATTCATGTCAATTTTCACTTCAGATCTTGTCTGACTTCCAAAAACTCTGTCCTCAACTTTGCCTGATTCCGTAACCCAGTTCCATCCTGTTTCCTCCTGGCCCACATCAACAGGCTTCACCTTCCTTCCCATCCACAATCCTGTCCATTCTTAGGGCTTTCTCTCAAGTCTCTACACTGAATTTCTGTTCCCCTTCAGAGAAGGAGCAGCCAAAATCCACCGGAAGGCTCAGGCCTCTCAGCCTTCCTCTCTAGCTTCTGCTCTACTGAGCTTCTTTCTCACCATGTGTTCGAGCTTGTGAGGAACTTTCCCCCAGGGAAGCCCAGGAGACAAAATTAGCCCACTGTGTGTGCTAGCACCTAGTGGAGTTTCCTGGGCTATGAGAAGCTGAGCAAGAACAATGAATGAGGAAGACAGGCTGACACGTAAGGAAAGCAAGAGCGAGCAAGGACATGCTACCCGACTCGGCTGCTGGGACAGTGGACCTGCCCAGGATTAGTTCTCAGAACTCTTAGCTACATCGGCTCAAAAGGATCTGGTGCGCTTCCTACTCAGACAAAAGTACTGTTCCAAGGGCATCAAACACATAGTGTTTGAGAAAGAAATGTAATTTCAATTGTCATCCAGGAAGGAGGCAGAGAAACTAAAAATTACTGAACTACTCAATAACCATGTTTTAAAACATGTTTAAATGAATATAGATATTAATATCACATTCATTTATCTATTTATTTGATAACATACTTTATGATGAATGTCTACTGTAATGATTTACTTTATAATTATTTGTCATTAAAATTTTCAAAAATATAATTAAGTTCGTTGAAAATTATTAGAGGAAAATTTTCTCTCACACAAAATATTTTGGGGAGAATTTCAAAAAAAGACTACAACATAAATATATAAATCCATACCCCATCCAGGCTATCCTTATTACGCAATAACTTTTACCCACAACAAAAAGGGCTAGATCATTGTAGTGGTTTGAATATGCTTCACCCCAGAAATGGCAACACTAGGAGGTATGGTCTTGTTGAAATAGGTGTGGTACTATTGGAGGGAGTGTGTCATTGTGAGGGTGGGCTTTGAGATCCTCCTCCTAGCTGCCTGAGGATGCCAGTCTCTCCGGGATACAGTCGGGTCAAGATGCAGAACTCTCAGCTCCTGCTCCAGCAAAGCATCTTCTTGGAAGCTGCCATGCTTCCATGATGATAATGGATTGAACCTCTGAAACTGTAAGCCAGCCCCAATTCAATATTTGCCTTTATAAGAGTTGCCTTGGTCATGGTGTCTCTTTACAGGAATGGAACCCATTACTAAGACTTCCTAATTGTGGTGATAATACCTGTAATTTCTAAAATTAGCTCATTCCGTAGAGAGCTTGTTTAGCCTGTGTGAAACCTTAAATCAGTGATTCTCAACCTGTAGGGGTGGGGGTCAAATGACCCTTTCACAGGGGTCGCCTAAGACCACCAGAAAACACAGATATTTACATTATGATTCATAACAGTAGCAAAATTACAGCTATGATGCAGCAATAAAGTAATTTTATGGTTGGGGTCACCACAACATGACAAACCATAGTAAAAGGTTGCAGCGTAGAGAACCACTGACCTAATTAAATTCAGTCTCTAGTACCACATAAACCCAGTATAGTAACACACCCTGTAGCCCTAACTCTTTTTTCCCCCTGAAGGCAGGCAGGTCAGAGGTTCAAGATTGTGCTCTGTATAAGGAAGAAAATAAGACTCATACAAACCCTTTCATGCTAACAAAATCAAATTGTGGCAATTCCTTTGCACACATGTCCCTCTGCTTAAGCCAGTCAACTCACTCCTCCCTAGCCATGGGGTTCACAGTGCATCCAGCTAAGGCCATTAAGAGTGTGAAAAAACTTGCAATGCCTTACCTCAGTCTATCCCCAATATAACATATATATATATATATATATATATATATATATATATATATGTGTGTGTGTGTGTGTGTGTATGATATATAATAATATTATAGTAATATATTTCATATTATGTATTATATGTAATGTTATACATTACATATAATATATATACTATACTAATATATATAATATATATATACTATACTAATATATATAACTATAATGTATATGTTATACATTACATATAATATATATACTATATATATTATATAGTATATAATATAATATTATATACTATACTATATACTATACTATATAATATAACATAATATATTGCATATATTATTACATATATTACAATATATGTTTCTTTTTTGAAGTTTTACTATTTTATGTTTTTAAAACTAATATGGTACTTCTCAAAGGTTAGGAAGTAATGGTTCAATTAGTTTTTCAAATAAATCATTGATTGTGCTACTTTCTAATGTGTGAATAAAGTGCTTATTTCCTGAGTTACTCTCTCCTTCACATGAAATATGACCTTCAATATAGAGCAAGTTCCCATGCTTACTACAGTCTTGTTCAGGCTCCTAATCAATCAGTCTATCCCCGAGGTAATACCTAATCATTAGTTATGCTGACTTTGTACAGTATTTTAAAATTCTGACAAGGACCTCATTATTTTTCATGTTCACATATTTCTTAGCTTCTTTTGGACATTTGCTATTCCGTGCAAAATGTAGGATAATTCACTTTTCTTATACCATAGGGATTTTAGTTAAAAGTCATTAAATATATATAACAATTTGGGCAGATTGATGTATTTGTAATAATAAGTCTTCTCATGTAGGAAATGGGAGTGGCTTTTTTTTTCCTATTTTGTTAGCCCTGCTGCAGCCCTTCAGTAAGATCTTATGACTCTCTTCCCTTGGGCCCTGTACTTTTCTTATTAAATTTATTCATTTATTATTTTACTTTGCAATATTGCTTGTACTTGATTTTGTACTGTGTTAAGTGGATTGCATTTTCTACTCATATCTGATTATCTCTAGCACAAATCCCGCTGTTCCTTTTTAGATAAGTATCCCACACATTTAAATAACCATCACAGCCCGTACACAGGTGGATTGTGGAATTCCCAGAGAAGGCTTTTTAAATGGAATCTGCAGCAGTGTTTGTTCATGGTTTTGCATAAGTGATTTTTATCATGTTTAGGTTGTTTCCTTCTATTTATATTCTTTGTAGAGTTATTACAATACGAATTCCTGTTGAATTCAACCAAAAGCCTTTTAGCATCCACTGTGATGTTACTTCAAGTAACAAAAGTATATTATTGAAAGGCCTCTGATATGAACTGTATTTGGATTTTGACAATGAAGGCCATTATTGATACCCTGCTGGATTTTAGTTTTAGCTGTTTATTAAGAATTTTACATTATATTTTGATAAGTGAAATTGAACTATTGCTCTCTTTCCCTGTTGTTATCTAACTCTAGTGTTAACATTTTTTGATGATTTTATAACATATTAGTGAGATGGACGTTGTTTGTATGACTTCAGAGAGTTTAAATAACATTGGATTTATTTATTTTTCAATAATCTTACATGTAGCAGAGGCATTTACACTATTTACACAATAAAAGATATAGTCAGATTTTTTTTTTTTTACAATTTAGAATACACATACTTCAGAAAGTTTATAGCCAATGTAGAAACAAAAATGGGTATACAAATTCAAGTAAACCAAACTAAATGCAAATTAGTTTCCCAGAAATGCTGGCTCAAGGTGTGTATACTTCCACCCATTCTCCTTAGGATACTTCTTGCTCTACTCTCTCATCTCTCATTATTGGTTTTTCATTTTCAAAACATCTTAGCCAAAGTGGTTGTGAAACTCCTCATTCACATATGTCAAAAGAATTTTACTTCTTAGTAAAATTCTCCTCCTGATGGATTAAAATAGGTTTTTTATTTTTTTATTTTATTCTATGGGTATGTGTATGGGTGTTTTACCCACATGAATGTCTGTGTGTGTAATGCCTACTGACGTCAGAAGGATCCCATGGAACTGGAGTCACAGATAGTTGTGAGCTGATACGTGGGTACTGGGAGTTGAACTCAGGCCCTCTGGAAGAGCAACCAGTGCTCTAAACCTCTGAGACATCTCTCTAGTCCCCAGCATAGCTCTTTCTTGATGATGCATTCTCTAAAACACGTGCAATGCCCCCTGTCTTGACTACAAGTTGTAGGAGTGGCTACTGAGTTTTGGAAGCTCCATGCTATGCTTATAACACTCTTTTCTCCAAACCTCCTAGGCATTACTGGCTTAGTGTTCCCTTCGCCTGATTCCAGCATCTTGACAGATGCAGCGCCCACACACTGATCACCCACCAAGTCTTTGCCTTACAGAGCCTTTCTGTATTCGTGGCACCTCAACAACCATGTCAGCATACACCCCACTATAATGATGGCTACTTGAGAACTTTATGCTGAGTATTACTCTAGGAACTTTCTGAGTCTGCATTCATTTGGACATCTATCACAAAACCTGTGGATGTAGGTTAAATTCTCCTATGAAGAGCCTCAGGTACGGGGGGGGGGGGGGGGCACAGCTAACTAGTCTAATGTATCACAACAAGTTAGGAACAGAACTCCTAGAAATGAAGACAGATAGTCTCAAGCACTTCATTACGTTATAGTCTGTACACAAAGAGCCCATTTCTAGTTTCATAGACTGGCCCTGCAATCCCATCAAAATATCCAGTTTCTTGCAGAGGATTTTGCTTGACCAGCTTCCCTTGTTGGTTCTACAGCCCTCTGTTTAGACTGCCAGTTCCTTCAACGATGCTTTTCCAAACTTCCTTAACAGTCTAGATGGCCTCTTTACACAGGAACTTTCGAACCCCAACTATGTACACTATTATTTTTTGCCATGTTCTTCCAATAATGGCAGTCACTGCTACAGAAAATGACAAAACCCTGTTGATTGGCAGCTGTACATACATGAGACCAGAGACCCAACCACCGATGCTTGGACCCTCCCCTTGCCCCGTCTAACAAGCTCTTTTCCATCCTTCCCAGTAATACTTCCTCAACAACTACTTTATTTTGCTTCTTGCTATTTTTTTTTTTTTTGCCTTCTCATCGGAAGGCTTATTTTCTGACATCACAGCAATATAAATAAGCAGCTTCAACTTCCATTTCTACCCCTAAATTGTCCTGTATTGGTGTCCCTCCCTAACCTTTTCTACATGGTTCACAAGAAAAGTGATGTCTTTTAACTGATGACCTTGGCTCTATCTTCCAGCTCTTTTGACTTGTGTTCAATAAGGTATTGAATTTTAAATCTCTATTTTGTTCAAGGGAAGTATGCTGTAACCCCCCACGTGCATGCACATGTGCATATATACACATAAATCCAGTGGCTTAATACAACATACTTTGTGCATGTATGAGGTGTATGTGTGTATGTGTAGGCACACAGGCCAGAACACAACCTTAGAGCTATTCCTCAGAAGCCATCCACTGCCAATTAGGCAGACTGGCCAGCGAGTCCAAGGGATCCACCTGTCTACATGTCTCCAGGCATGGCTTCTTAACGTTGGTGCTGAGGCTTGAACTCAAGTCCTCCTGTTTGGGTGGCAATCGCTTTACTGACTAAGCCAGCTGACTGTTCAGCCCCCCACACGATTTCAAGCTACATCACCCCACCCTCCCTTCTGCCTCTGCTTTCCAACCACCACTCATCAACTTCATTATGGACGTGGCTAGCTCCTCAGGCTAGCGGTATCCGAAAATATCCTCACTGCTGTGCCAACATGTCTGACAAAAGTAACTTAAGAGAGGAACAAAGGGCTTGTTTTGGCTCAGTCTGATGACGTTATGACGTGGAAGGAATGGCAGCAGGAGCATGAGACTGCTGGTCATACTGTATCTTGAGTCAGGAAGCAGAGAGATACAAGTGTTGGTCTTCAGCGTGAGCTCTCATTCATTTCCCATTTTATTCAGTCCCAGACCTCAGTCCACAGGATGTAGCCATCCACAGTCAGGGTGAGTCTTCCTAATTGACACTCTCAGGGATGTCTGGTGGGTGAGTCTAAATCCATGGAAGTTTACAGTCGAGGTTAACTACCAGAGAAGCCATCTTTGTCCTGGGGATTCAGTTGTGATTCTGGGGCTGCTTCATCAGCAAGACCCCACCCAAGGACAGGGAAAGAAAGAGTCTAGGAAACTGCACAGAAGGTCTTCACTGCCTCGGGCCAGAAGTAACACAGTGAACATCTGTTCACAATTGGTCCGAACTAGTAGTGTGACCTGGCCTAACAGCAAGGGAGCTAGAAGCGGACTTTTTCTTTTCTGTGGGAAGGAACACTGTGCAGCAGACTTAAGGGCCAAGTAGGCCTCTGTCCTTTCTTTTATCTCGGGAGCTTTCTATACATAACTCTTATGGACAGACAGAAGGCTCTCTGTCTTCAATTTGTAAATACCTATTAACATATATCTAGGTGTATTGTAATTATCCACAGAATTTCTTGATTTTTTTCATCTAAATCATTGAGCTTTAAAAGAATAATTCCATCATACCTATATATTTTACACTTACACAGTAGTGCCTGGCATGCAGAAGGCTCTCAGTGAATGTTTATTGAATAAAAAAACTGAACAAAGACAATTTTTAAAAAGCCATATACAATTATCCACATTTAAATTTTAGTTGGTAGCAAAAGTAACATGAATGAAGAATTGTAAGTACCATTGTGACATGCCAGTATGAGACATTCAAGAAATGAGGCGTGGCACAAAATACATTTCAAACAACCATCCAATGCTGTGAGTTAAAATATGACACAGTTTTTATGAGACACTGTCTTAATAGCCAGGGTGCTGTGCTGTGTCACCTGTGACACTAAGGATGCTCAGGCCTCAGCAATGGAAAACACATTTCTCTAAGTATGCCTGAGGTTTATAAAATAGGCCCGTTTCCTCTGTTATCTCATATTACTGATGAAAAAGAGGTGACATGAACAACAGTAGCAAAACTAACCACAAAGTCATCTTAAGCATCATAATAAGTTTATAATTATTAGTGGAGTTTCTTTACATTTAAATTTTAAATAAATGACAAGGTTTAGTCTATGAATAAAGCAAAATATTAACCATTATAATGCCACTGTTTGTGGTGGTCTGTCATTTGTGCTGTATTTCTACACAAACTATATTATATTCTGTGTCTTTTTCTTTAGTCAATAGTAATAAATAATAATAATAACAACAACAACAACAACACAGACAAGAGGAACTTGCCAAAGACAGCAGAGTTTCATTCACTCACACCACACAGGACTTAACCAGTAAGTGCTAACTTAGCTTTTGTTAGAAAATGCTCATTGCAAACTAGAGTCCTTTTATATCTGAAGCTCACCACCACCTGTCCACTAGATGGATATTGTGGTGGGAAAACTAAGGATCCTGGCCAACACTCTGAGACTGAGTGTGGAAGAGGCCAGAGTCATCAGAAGGACAGCAGCCAGGCAGGGGTTCCTAAGGAACAGGGGAGCAGAGGGAGTCCAAAGGCTAGAGCCAGGAGGGAGAGGCAGGTCTGAGACGACCTGACAGGCAGGATCAGGGAGAGGAAAGTAAAGAGTCAAGAGGAGTCTGGGAAGTGAAGTAAGAGAGCAGGCATGGGACAAAACAGAAACAGTGAGACAGATGTGGGTGGGACAAGAATAAATCAGAGGCCAAGGGATTACACAGAGAGCAAGAATAGAACTCAGAACTCCCCCAGAAGCTCATTCTGCTTCTACTTCTATTTAGTCCTATTGCAAGCCTTGAGAACACACACACACACACACACACACACACACTAGTTTTTGAGGCTTCAATTATTACAAATATTTTTTTCTTAACAAAAAAAGCAAACATCTTAGCATTTTTAGATCGAGAGGTGAAAGCATACAACTGAGAGGTTTGTTTCTTTTATTTATTTTAACAAAGCAATCGTCTTGAAATTGCATGGAAGCCTTTCTTCTCTACATGGTATTTCAAAGTCTACATTGCAGGAATATAACTCATAAACATATGTATGAATATACCTATTCCTCCTGTAAGCCAGTGGTCAGACAATTGTCAATCATTCTGTATAGTTTAGTCCATGTAAAGGTTTAATTCATTTCCTACTTGCTACTAGAAATGACTAGAAAGTGCTCTTTATTTTTCTTTTTTCTTTTTTCACCATTCTGTTTGGTTAAAAGATTATAGAGACCAGTGAACTAAACAACAGTGTTTGCCAGCAAGCCTGAAGACCTGAGTTCAATCCCTGGGACCTACAAGGTAGAAAAAACTGACTACTGCACGTTATCCTCTGACTTCTACACATGTGCCATGGCATGCCATATGTGCACATGTAAACAAACAAACAAATATATAGATGAAATATTTCAGCTATCATGATGGCTGAGTGGGTAAAACTACCTCCTACCAACCCGGATAAACTGAGTTCAATCCCCAGGACTCAGATGATAGAGGGTGACAACCAATTCCAGCCCGTTGTCTTCCAGTCTTCACTCACAGGGCCCAGTTGTGCATGTCCCCTGACTGATAAATGTAATCTTTTAAAAAAGATTTGGTAAAGTAAGAGAAAGCACTCGAGGTCTCCACAGCTAACGGTCCTGTCTTGCAGTTTCTGTCGTGATGGTTACTGCTGTCAATTTGAACCTAGAGTTACTGGGGAGATAGACTTGAGAATGCTGGGGTTGGGGTGGGTTATTCTTGATTGAATTAATTAAGATGGCAAGCCCCCCGCCCATTGTGGGCAGCACCTTTTTCTGGCCAGATCCTGGACTATATAAGTGGATCGTGGGAGCTGGTCAACAGTACGATTGTATCACGCTCTGTTGGTGATTGTGATGGGATGTGACCAGCTGCTTCAAGGCCATGCTGTCTTCCTTTTCTTGCCGTGACAGACTACACTCTTACATTGCATTCGTCGCTTTCGTCTGGGCATTTGATCACAGCAATAGGAAAAGAAACTAAGACATCCTGGAAGTTAAGGAAGGTTTCTGATGTGCTTCCCAGAGTAAAGTAGGACTAGGAATTCTTCCATAGCTTTCTAGGAAAGCGTGCTGCAGGTAAGAAGTATACAAGTTGGGAGAGAAGTGGGTGGGGTCGGATCTTCTGTGTGAAATGGATCAAGTGAAGCTACAATGGCTCCTGCCCCCACTGTATATTCATTACTCTTCTGGCTGTGACAAAACATGTGATTAAAGAAGTGAAGATTTCTATTAACTCACAGTTTACGAAGGGTTACACTCTGGGCCAGTGACACTGTTTCGCAGTTAAAAATGCTTGCTATGCAAGTCTGACAACTTGAATCCAATCACTGAATCCCATAATGGAAACAAAGAATCAGCTCCCAAAAGTTGTCCTCTGACCTCCACATGTTATCTGCAAGCCAGTAATAATTACAATACGATTACAATGTTTAAAAAGGGAGCTACAGCCCATCTCTGCAGGGAAGGCACACGGACAAATACTAAGGCCACTCATGTTTCCACCAAGGTCAGAAAGCAGAGAGTAGACAGGAAGTGGGGATGACCTGCCCCAGTGACCTACTTCCTCCAGCAAAGTTCCATGTCTAAAGGTTTCATATCTTTCCAAAATAACACCACTGTCAGGGTATCACTTATTAAAACACATGATACAGGCCACGCAGTATACCTCTTAAATAAGGCCCAACACAAAATAATAAACCTGGAGTTGGAGAGATGGCTCAGAGGTTAAGAGTCCTTGATGCTCCTGCAGAGGACCCAGTACCTACATGGTGGCCCATGACCTTCTATAACTCCAGTTCCAAGGAGTCAAATGCCTTCTTTTGTTCTCTGTGGGCACCAGGAAGATGTGTAGTGCACATATACATATTTAGGCAAGACACTCATACACACACAAATGAAAATATTTTGTCAAATATCATGACCTTACTAAAAATATTATGATTATTTCACAGTCTTTTTTTAGTACTCCTTCTAAGGGTCTTGAATGTGAACTTTAGAGGACATGGTTTCACAGCGTCAAAGGCCTGGGCAGTCCTGCCTACAGAGCACTCACATTCACACCACGCCAGGCAGCTGCTTCAGAGCAAGCAAGTTCTTGAGCTCAGGTTTTGATGCTTAAATTAAGATCCTGATAGTGAGCATCTAATTATTTAGGCATCACCAGCAGACCGGCTAGAATAAAAACAAAATATCAGAGAAGTTTAAAAACTCATCAAAAGAAAACCTCACGAAGCTGTTAAGTCACTGTAGAAGAGTTATAGAATTCAAGGCTAATACACAAAAGCCAATTACTTTTGGCATAATAAAAATGAACAGATAGATTTCCATAACAAAAACAAAAACCAAACAAGAACAAAACACCATTTCAGCATTGCTCAAGAATGATCTCCGTACTTAGGAAGCCAGTCTGGATTTTCTCATAACACTAAAATATTCTTTCCATACAAACAGGCCCTTCCACATTTATTCAAAGGACTTGAGAACCATTTCCATCCAAATCCACACAGATGTTTAAGGCAGCTTTGTTTGTAATCGCCAAAGACACAGGTATATCCTGAGAATGATAACAATACCCCCATCCCTCCCAAAAAAGCTACTGAGCCATGAAGTGACACAGAGCTTTGGGTGCACATGAGAAAGTGGGGAACAGACATCTGAAAGAGCTGCACAGTTTGTTTGCAACCATGTGACATTATGAAAAACGTGTTGACATTAGAAGATCAGTCGTTGCCTGGAATTAGTGAAGAAGGAGTGGATGGGAAGAGCTAGGTGAAAATTTTAGGACAGTGAAACTATTCTATATAACACACAGTGCTGTGTTCATGTCATGAGAGACTTGTCCAAACCTGTAGAATGGACAACATGGAGACTGACTCCCAGATGTGAACTTTGACTGGTAAGGATGTGCCAAGGCAAGTTCACCAAAGGTGCCACTCTGGCAGAGTGTTGACAGTTGGGAGGTGTACATATGTGAGGGTGGTGGCATGTGGACATTCTTTGTCCTTCCTGTTAACACTGTGACTCTGATGAAAAATTAGTGCTAGAAAGACTGTAAAATATAAAGGTTTTTTTAAAAAGTATGACAATGATATTGATGCTAATGATGTTGCAGTAAGAAGTTCATGGACAGCTGGGAGGTGATGATGCACGCCTTTTATCCAAACACTCAGGAGGCAGAGGCAGGCAGATCTCTGTGAGTTGGAGGCCAGCCTGGTCTAAAGAGAGAGATTCAGGACAGCTAGAGCTACATAGAAAATCCCTGTCTCAAAAACAAAAATTGTGAGCTATTGAGAAAGCTCAGTAGGTGAAGGGCGAGAAAGCTTTGCTACCTTAGTTCAGTCCCTAAAGAGAGAATCAACCCCACAAAGTTGTCCTTTGACCACCCATGTGTACTGTGGCACACACACACTGAAGAAAACCAAAATATCTTTAAATCTAACACAGATTTTGGTGTATCGATGCAGACTGTCCAGAGGTAAGAATGTCAAAATGAGAGTGCAGATGACAAATGCACCAGACCTCCTCTTCCAGAGAGAGGAGCACAGAGTCACCAGTGAATTTTCAGATAGTAGCAAGATCTTTCTGAGAGACACTAGGAAGTACAGCTTAGGGCACATCAGGAACGTAGGAATGTGAACTTCTGCCTCAGGGTTGTTATGAGAAGCAGAGTGCTCTGCTGGTGCTTCCACACAGTGATCATGGGGATGTGTTTCAGGTAATTGGCCTTTGTGTTATCACTGTGGGAAGGTTCTACAGCAGCCCTGGAGCACAGTCACCAGAGTCAATGATGCTACTGAGATGCAGTCACCAGGTGCTACAATGTCTTTTCTGTTGTGTTAGCCTCACTTTTAATCAGGAATAAAATTACTCCAAAGCTTTTCGTTATACTTATTTACTTATTCTGTGGCCACACAGGACACAAGGGCTTGTGTGTGAATGAGGTCAGAATATAACCTGTGTGGCTTCCTCCTTCCATTATGTGGACCTGGGGATCAAATTGAAGTTAGTCCTTACCTGCTAAGCCACCTTATTGCCTTCCCCTTTTCAATTTCTTTGTGTTGAAAATATTAAAAACTCTTTCTAAGAAATATAAAGACATCACCACTACCTATCCTCTTTCTACTTTGTACCGTAACACCAGAAAGTATCTATTTTAATTAAGCATAACTTAGTACCCACTGGTTAGTCCTTCCACGGCCTTCCTTCTCCTTTCCTCTCCCCAGCCTCTGGTAACCACCTGTTTAATAATGTCCATACACCTTCCTAGCTTCCATATATAAGTGAGAAAATAGGATTTTTCTTTTTCTGTGCCTGGATTCTTCCACTTAACATTGTGACTTGCACAACTGCCTCCACATTGTTGCAGATAACAAGGTTTTATTCTTTATGGCTGAATACTATTCCACAGTGTGTGTATACTATATATTCTTTGTCCACTCATCAGGTGAAGGGCCTTACGTTCTTCATGTCATAGTCATTCTGAATAGTACAGCAGTCGGGCATGATGGTCTATAGTTTTAATTGAAGCATTCAGAAGGCAGAGGCAGGCAGACACTGTGAGGTCCAGGCCAACCAGTGCCATAGAGAAAGACCTTATCTTTAAAAAATAAAAATAAAAATAAAAATAAAAATAAAAAGCAGCCTCTCAGTCCCATATTGAACTCGAGTTGGAAGAGGAGAGTCTGTTCTCAAAATGGAAGTAAAACCACCGCACGGTCACCCCCAGCCTGACAGCCACCTGGGGGGGGGTACCAGAGCAGCTGAGGGAGCTGTTTATTGGTGGTCTGAGCTTTGAAACCACCGATGATAGTTTAAGAGAACATTTTGAGAAATGGGGCACACTTACAGTCTGTGTGGTAATGAGAGATCCCCAAACAAAACGTTCCAGAGGCTTTGGTTTTGTGACCTACTCTTGTGTTGAAGAAGTGGATGCTGCATTGTGTGCTGGGCCCCACAAGGTTGATGGGCATGTGGTGGAACCAAGGAGAGCTGTTTCTAGAGAGGTTTCTGTAAAGCCTGGTTCCCACTTAACGGTGAAGAAAATGTTTGTTGGTGGTATTAAAGAGGATACGGGAGAATATAATCTGAGAGTCTACTTTGAAAAGTATGGCAAGATTGAAACCATAGAAGTTATGGAAGACAGGCAGAGTGGGAAGAAGAAAGGATTTGCTTTTAGAACTTTTGATGATCATGACACAGTTGATAAAATTGTTGTTCAGAAACACCACACTATTAATGGGCATAATTGTGAAGTGAAAAAGGCCCTTTCCAAACAAGAGGTGCAGTCTGCTGGATCACAGAGAGGTCATGGAGGTGGATCTGACAACTTCATGGGTCGTGGAGGAAACTTTGGAGGTGGTGGCGGAAACTAATAGTGGAGGAAACTTCAGTGGAAGAAGTGGCTATGGTGGTGGAGGTGGTGGCAGCAGAGGTAGTTATGGAGGTGGTGATGGTGGAGATAATGGATTTGGAGGTGATGGTGGCATCTATGGTGGTGGTCCTGGTTACAGTAGTAGAGGAGGTTATGGAGGTGGTGGACGAGGATTTGGAAACCAAGGCGGTGGATGTGGTGGTGGTGGAGGAGGATATGATGCTTACAATGAAGGAGGACATTTTGGTGGAGATAACTACGGTGGTGAGAACTATAATGACTTTGGAAATTATGGTGGACAGCAGCAATCAAATTATGGACCCATGAAGGGGGCATTTTGGTGGAAGAAGCTCAGGCAGTCCCTAAGGTGGTGGCTGTGGATCTGGAGGTGGAAGTGGTGGATATGGTAGCAGAAGGTTTTAAAGCAAAACAGAAACGGTAAGTATCTTTGCTTTTCAAAAATCATGGTAAAAAGAATATATGGAACTGTTCCCTGAGTGTAATAATTTTTTATCCTGTATTATTCAACAGGCTACATTTTTAGCAAGAGAGAGAGCGAGGAGTTGTCAGGAAAGCTGCAGGTTACTTTGAGACAGTCGTCCCAAATGCATTAGAGGAACTGTAAAAATCTGCCATGGAAAGAACTATGATCCATAGTCAGAAAAGTTACTGCAGCTTAAACAGGAAACCCTTCTTGTTCAAGACTGTCAACTGGAAAATCTGGATAAAATGGACAATTCTCTACATACCAGGTGCCAAAGTTAAATCAGGAGCAGATAAACCATCTAAATAGTTCCGTAACCCCTAAAGAAATAGCAGCAGTCATTAAAAGTCTCCCCACCAAAAAAAGCCAAAAAAAAAAAAAAAAAAAAAAAAAAAACCAGTTGGTTTTAGTGCAGAATTCTATCAGACCTTCAAGGAAGACCTAATACCAATTCAAACAATTCCATAAAATAGAAACAGAAGAAACACTACCCAATTTGTTCTATGAAGCCACAATTATGCTCATACCTAAACCACACAAAGACTCAACAAAGAAAGAGAACTTCAGACCAATCTCCCTTATGAATATTGATGCCAAAATACTCAATAAAATTCTTATAAACCAAATCCAAGAACACAGTAAAACAATCATCCATCATGTAGGCTTTACCCCAGGAATGCAGGGATAGTTCATTATTTGGAATTCCATCAACATAATCTACTATATAAACAAACTCAAAGAAAAAACCACATGGTCATCTCACTAGATGCTGAGAAAGCAGTTGACAAAATTCAACATCCCTTCATGGTAAAAATCCTGGGAAGATCAGAAATTCAAGGCCCATACCTAAACATAGTAAAAACAATATACAGCAAGCCAGTAGCCAACATCAAACTAAATGGAGAGAAACTTGAAGCAATCCCACTAAGATCAGGGACTAGGCAAGGCTGCCCACTCTCTCCCTACCTATTCAGTATAGTACTAATAGCCAGAGCAATTAGACAACAAAAGAAATTCAAAGGGATACAAATAGGAAAGGAAGAAGTCAAAATATCACTATTTGCTGATGATATGATATATCATTATATCATGAGTATATGATCATGATCCATCATAATCAAGTAGGCTTTATCCCAGGAATGCAAGGATGGTTCATTATTTGGAATTCCATCAACATAATCTACTATATAAAGAAAAAAAACCATATTTAAGAAAAAAAAGTATACTTAAGTGACCCTAAAACTTCCACCAGAGAACTCCTAAACCTGATAAACAACTTCAGCAAAGTGGCTGAGTATAAAATTAATTCGAACAAATCAGTAGCCTTCCTCTACTCAAAGGATAAACAGGCTGAGAAAGAAATTAGGAAAATGACACCCCTCACGATAGTCACAAATAATATAAAATACCTTGGTGTGAATCTAACCAAGCAAGTGAAAGATCTGTATGGCAAGAACTTCAAGTCTCTGAAGAAAGAAATGGAAGAAGATCTCAGAAGATGGAAAGATCTCCCATGCTCATGGATTGGCAGGATTAATATAGTAAAAATGGCCATCTTGCCGAAGGCAATCTACAGACTCAATGCAATCCTCATCAAAATTCCAACTTAATTCTTCATAGAGATAAAAAGAGCAATTTGCAAATTCATTTGGAATAACAAAAAACCCAGGATACCAGAAAACTATTCTCAACAACAAAAGAACTTCTGGGGTAATCACCATCCCTGATCTCAAACTGTACTACAGAGCATTAGTGATAAAAACTGCATGGTATTGGTACAGAAACAGGCAGGAAGATCAATGCAATAGAATTGAAGATCCAGAAATGAACCCACACACCTATGGTCACTTGATCTTAGACAAAGGAGCCAAAACTGCCCAGTGGAAAAAGGACAGCGTTTTCAATGGGGAGTGACACTCTTTGAAAATGATTAGAATTTGTGGCCTTGTTAGAGGAAAGGTGTTACTGGGGTTGGCCTTTGAGGTTTGAAAAGCCCTTGCCAGGTCCAATGTCTTTGTCTGCCTGTGGATCAGGAATTAGCTATCAGGTACTGCTCCTGCATCTACCTGCATGCTTCTTTGTCCCACCCAAGACACTGACTTCCTTTTGTTGTCTAATGGACTGAACCTCTGAAACTATAAGCAAGAGCAATTAAATGTTTTCATTTAAGAGTTACCTCGATCACAGTATTTTGTCACAGTAACACAGTATGGTTAGGACAGTCTGCTCGCCATTTTGAAATCCGGCCTGGGGGGAACACCATTGACTTGTTTTCATTGTTCCTGTGTTCTGGGTATTAGCTCTTCTCAAATGAACAGTTTGCAAATGTTTTTGCTCATCCGATAGGTCGTGTCTTCATTTGGTTCATCATCTCTCTTGCTGCATAGGGATATTTTTTTTATTTGACATAATCCCAATTATCTATTTTTGCTTTTGTTTCCAGCACTTTCTGAGCTTTTATCAAAAGAAGAAAATACCATTTCAGAGTCATGATCATTTTCCCTGTGATCACTTCTAGGCTGTTTTATAACTTGAATCCTATGTTTAAGTCTCATCTATTCTTAGTTGATCTTTGCTGGAAATGATTGGGGTCTAACTTCATTCTTCCTAAGGAAATCCAAGTTATTTGGTGCTTTTTACTGAAGAGGCTGCTCTTTCCTCAGCATGTGTTCTTGGCGTATTCCTCAAAAATCACCTGGCTTTGGATGAGGGAGTTTTCTTCTAGGATCTATATTCTGTTCCATTGCTCCATATGGCTGTTTCTATGCTAATCTCCTGCTGCTTTCATCACTATAGCTCTACTGTGTATATATGTATGTGTGTGTATATATGTATATTTCTCTGTATATATTTACATCTATATATTCTATATCTATAAATACTTTTTCCCAGTGCTTAGGACTGAGTACACAGTCTGAACATGCTATCACTGACGTCAACAGAATCACACCCTAAGCATTGGGTAGCATGTCAACCCCTCTGTTCTTATAGCTAAAGATTGCTCTAGATATTCGGGTATTTTGATTTTTAGCTCTTACCCGTAATTCCATACGTATTTTAGCTTTTCATATGCAGTTAGATTTTTAAATTTGGGAAACATGAAAACTGTCATTGGAAATCTGACATGGCAGTTTCACTTTTATTGCTTGAGAAGCCTCCACCAGTCTCCGTTTCTCAGGGAGAATATGGGGGGGCAAAACACTGGTACTCTCAACCACGGACGTTTGTCCAGCTCAAATGAGAGCGTTGTCTTAAACATGGGATTTAAACGATATAAAGTAAAAGCTTTCACGTGTCTCACTGCCTGGAGAGAGTTGCTCAATAGGTTCCATATTTCTAAGTGTTTTCGCCAATTTATGATCAGGATTCTTGATTCTGAAGAAAAGACTGGCCAGCTTTCTGAACGTCAGCATGTGCTTGTTGAAAAAGGCCAGAATCTCTGGAGGTGGAATACAGGACCTGTGATGCCCCAGCCAGTTCTATCTCCTTCTTTAGACGTTAATGAGCTCTGGGTATCACAGAGCCTGAGAACACCATCTTCCTTCCACACATAATTTGGATCACATGAAACTTGCCCTACAAAAGAGGTGAAAACAGAAAAGCTCAGTTCCAAGTGATTCCCCCAAAGGTATTATTATTATTATTATTATTATTATTATTATTATTATTATTAGCAGGTTAAATAGAAACAGTAGGCAAATGACTTGTCTGTGATGTGTTAAGAAGCAATTAATCAGAACTAGGTCAACATACCCAAAGCAAGAATGGAAAATATAGCATGAAATGAGTTACTGATAAGGATATCCATATGCAAATTGAGTAATTGCCGAATCAGATGACCCACTGTCCTGGGATGGTGTGGTCACAGAGGGAAAGTTCAATCACATTGCATGTGTGAAGCTAGTGGCATTTCATGCTTTAGTGAACAAGAAAGACAAAATACTTTAATGGCTCCATCAACCATCCAAAAGATCATGCTCCTACTCAGATTATTTCTGATGATGGTGGTACTTTCACAAGATCAAGTATGAATTCCTTTTTAAAAAGGAAGAAGTATAAGTTGTTTGTAAGGGCATAGCATTTAGAAACAACATATGTTCCCTGTAGTCAAGAATAGGTTCCTTGCATCAGCTTGAAGACATTCACAGAGGGAGAAGTCGGAGAAATAGTATCAGAGGCAGGCGGGGGAAGATGTCATCTCTCTTCTTTCTGTTCTTGTCATCTTTGCCTGCCTGAAAGTAATTTCCATTTTGTGTTGCTTCAAGATGCAGAGCTTTAAAAGTGTTGTCTCGATACAATCTTCTCTGATATCCATATTTTTTGTGCAGTTTTATGGTGTATTTCTGTTAAGACTGGATCGTAGAGTCCAGGCTGTCTTAGGCTTTGCTATGTACTCCAGATAGTACTCAATTCATGCCCCTCCTGCCTCAGAATCCTGAGTACTAGATTTACATCCTGTGTCTCATTACTTACTGTTATCAATGTTATTAGTGTAGAGGGCTATGTCAGAGCATGGAATGTATGTATGTCATAATTCATTCAAGCTAGGGTACCTTTCCTGTCCCCAGGTTAGGCCTTCAGTCATAGCACCCTACTTCCTTTCACAATTATAGCCTAGCTTCAGGAGAGAAGACAGATTCAATGTGTTTCTGCATTTAACCATGCTCTCTGACCTCTTTTTAGTATACAAAGCAACTAGAGGATTACCATATTTCCCTGCTGAAAGCCTTCACAGTTTCCCATGTTAGTGAACAAGCTCCAGACAAGTCACTTTGTTTAATACAGTCCCTGTCATGGTTTGAATATGCTTGACCCAGGAAAGTGGCACTCTTTGGAGGTGTGGCCTTGTTGAAATAAATGCATCACATTCTTTAAGACCCTCATCCTTGCAGCCTGGAAGTCAGTTTTCCACTAACAGCCTTCAGATGGAGATGTAGAACTCTTACGTCTGCCTGCACCATCTCTGCCTAGATGCTGCCATACTCCACTGGACCTCTGAACCTGTAAGCCAGCCCCAATTAAATGTTATCCTTTGTAAGACTTGCCTTGGTCATGGTGTCTATTCACAGCAGTAAAACTCTACCTAAGACAGTCCCCAGTGATTGTTCCTCTCCAACCCTGCCCAGTATCATCCTCTGGCCTCACTCAAGGTCTCACATTTTGCTAGTTTTTCTCTCTTACCAAAGCTTGAAACACACACATACCTCATTCTTCAGATTACATCTTACATATAACATCTTGACATACTAACCCTGAAAGTCATGTGTAGTACAGCTCTCTTCACATGCTTTCTCTGTTTTCCTTATCATGCTATATTGATTTCTATACCATTGATTTCAATACCATTGGCTTATTGATTTCTATATGTTTTTTTCAGTAGATAATACATAAATTTCATGGGAATGTACACAGTAAGCATTATATCCCCTGTCTTAACTAGGTTCTTATGTTTGGCTGGCTGAATAGGTAATGACTGAAACAAGGAAATAATTGCAAGGCAAAATTTACATAAGCACACAGCAGTTTCTATATCTCTAGATGTAGATTTTAGGAAAAACTGATGAGTCGGGAATGGAATTACAGTCAGATCTTCCAGGAGATGTGAAGTCTTCTAGCTTGTCAGGCAGGTCTCCAGAAAGATATTCATTGAGTCTCAAGAAATGAAGAAAAAAGTAAGGACTATCTGACCACTATCCTGCATACGCTGAACGTTCCTGGAGGTTGTTTGACTTCTTTGCAGCTTCAGGTAGGCAGGATTTATTTTATACTTGGAGGAAATTTACATTTTCCACGAGTGACCCAACTATTACAGTTAAGAAATAGAACCAACGTCTCCGTATACCCTCACTTCCATTGCTAGCAAACTAAGACTCTCAGACTGTAGAGTTCTTGAACATTTGCCTGTGTTTTCCTATACTTAGTATGCCATGTTATTTCAACTTAAATATTTTCAAGTATCTATCTTCTATGTTTGCTAATCTCCTTGGGGTGGTTGTTGTTGTTTCTTCCTCCTCTTCCTCCTCTTCCTCCTCCTCCTCCTCATCTTGTCTTCTTCCTTCTGTTCTTCCCCCCTCCTCTTCTTTTCTTGGTTTTGTGAGACAGGGCTTCTCTGTGTAGCCCTGGCTATTCTGGAACTCACTCTGTAGACCTGGCTGGCTTCAAATCCTGGTGGTTTCTTTCTTTCTTTCTTCTTCTTCTTCTCCTTCTCCTTCTCCTTCTCCTTCTCCTTCTCCTTCTCCTTCTCCTTCTCCTTCTCCTTCTCCTTTTCTCCTTCCTTCTCCTTCTCCTTCTCCTTCTCCTTCTCCTTCTCCTTCTCCTTCTCCTTCTCCTTCTCCTTCTCCTTCTCCTTCTCCTTCTCCTTCTCCTTCTCCTTCTCCTTCTCCTTCTCCTTCTCCTCCTCCTCCTCCTCCTCCCTCCTCCTCCTCCTCCTCCTCCTCCTCCTCCTCTCCTCCTCCTCCTCCTCCTTCTTCTTCTTCTTCTTCTTCTTCTTTTTTAGATAAGGTTTCTCTGTATAGCCTTAGCTGTCCTGGAACTCACTCTGTAGACCAGGCTGGCCTCGAACTCAGAAATCTGCCTGCCTCTGCCTCCCAAGTTCTGGGATTAAAGGTGTGTGACTCTACTGCCCGGCTCCAGGGGATTTCTTAATCCAGTTACATTAAAATAAAGATTGATCATCACACTTTATTAAAATTGAGAGATTTCTATGTTCACGGGGTTTATATTTACTTATTGTTTTCTGTTTTGTGATCATGGTGCTAAGGATTTAACCAGGCAGGAGGAGATGCAGGGGTTTTTTGTTGTTGTTTTTGTTGTTGTTTTTGTTTTTGCTGTTTTTTCATGCTGTTTTTGTTTGGTTTTCGTGTTCTTGTTCTTCTGCATTTCGATACCCCTGCTTTCCTTTTACTCCTGACTTGTGCCTGTGCTTTTTAAACAGCTGTGACTGTTGAACTTCCATCAGTGATATTTTCTGTTGTCAAATCTCATTGGCACTATCAAGGGCTGATCACACTCATCTTAGGCCCCGTTCTGAGCTCTCTGCCCCTCTTCCAGCCTTCTTATGACTGTTACAGAAATGTCTGTGCATTCACCTGCAAGTTTCTCGGGAGAGATGTGCATAGACTGCACAAATACAAACTATGTGCTTGTCTTACATGCCAACAGTATTCTTTTATTTCATTCGCTGTGGTTAGAAAATTCCGCTAATCACATTTTAATTCAAACTTCTAAGAGTAAGTAGATAACTGAATTATAGTACTTAAAAAAAAATACTTTTAAAAAAATCAGTTGAGTTAGCACTTGCCTCACATAAGATTGAGTTAGGTCCCATGAAAATTTACTTTACATAACTGCTTCATGACTTTCCATCAGATTTCCAAGCTAATGTAGCAGACTTCTGATGCCAAAGGTATTGCCACATGTGAATTTATTATTTTATCTTTAGAAAACTCTTAATGAAAACTGGTTGCATTACTGTTTATTTATATCTCATTTTAGCAGCCATTGGAAATCCCATAACAGCTCTCTCCAAGGATCTGAGGTTTGGCATCCTCTACCCGAGCAAGTGTTGATTCATCGTATAACTAGTTTCCATGGAAAGGATTCGGGGTTTATCCTTTTTTCAAGCCTAATAATTATGTAAGAATAATGCTACTCTGTATATAACGTTGTGATTTGTGTGATTGGTAGGGAAGAAATGACCCATTTTTACAAATGTTGATTAACGGTCTGCTGAGTGCCACCTATTAAGTGCAAGAGTCAGAATTAAATAAGAAGGGGAAATAGATATGCCAACAGCGTTTTCAAGAAAGAACTATAAAAGAAAAAATTTAGAAAGTACAGGCTTGGCACAAGTCTCCAGAGACAGCGAGGTATTCTAAAGGGGATTTTTAAGCTAATGCTGGAAGTGAAACTAAGAATTTACTCACTGAAGTAGCACTGGTGGGTAAAACTGGTCACGGGATTGGCATCCCAAGCAGAAGAAGCAGCTAAAGTCCCGGGGCACGAAGTAACACACTGCACATTGCTCAGCTCTATATGAAGCACGGAGTGAGAGAGAATGTCTAGCTGGATACCATAACACCTACTGAGATGTTACGAAGACCCAAAATCACTGCCTGTTTGAGGAGTTCCAGAAGTAAGATGACAGCCTGTCAAAAGTTTCCAAATCTCCTAGGAACTGATATCCAAACAAGCGGCTTCTGTGCATTGTCTTCTTCAAGGAGGAAATAGAAGGTGCTAGGACGGAATGCTGCTAAATCTAGAACGATTTTGAAACAACGTTCCTCTCCCTTGATTTTCCACTTTCGCCTCCCTCCAAAACCATCTCTACCATTCTCTATCTCCAGTCTCAAAGTAGTCTCATTGCTTAAGATTGACAGCACGGAGGAGAAGGGTCTCGAAAGCTGTGGCTTGGTCATCACTGGTATAAGAAACGTGGTGATTAGCGACTGATCTAGAGAGCAAACGGGACAAAGTTATTAACAGCTCAGAGCTCAGCAGAGAGCTATGCAGGGTGCTCACGGGTGCTAAAGAAGGAAGAGTGAGACAAAAGGCTTAAAAGAGAGGGCACGTGAGGAGAAGAGGTAGCAAGTCCCAGGTTATGGTGAGGGGAAGGACTCTGAATGTTTCACTTTTATAGGAATTAAGGCCAAACATTGGCAAATGGAACCTCATAAGATTAAGCTTCTCTACACCAATAAAACAGTCAGTCAAGTGAAGAAGAAGCCCACAAAGTGGGACAGAATCTTTGTCAACTATACATCTTTTACAAGATTGACACACAGAATATATAAAGAAACTTAGAAATCAAAAGTTTAATAAAACAACCCAATTTTTATACACACAGGTAAGTGTAGCTTTTAATTGTTTCTTTTTGCAATAAGTAGAGACTATTACAGAAAACTACAACTGGTCAAGAAGAGAATAAGGTATTGTGGTGTACCTGACTCCTAAGGACGTATCTGCAACACAACTTCCATACATATGCACAGGATTAATTTTGACATGATTGCATACTATATATAAAAGTCAGTTCAGTCTGATCACATATCTAGGTATAAGATTTAAGATGATAAACCTAAATGAAAAACAAGAAAGATGTCAATGATCTTAAAGGCTAAAGTTATAAGGAAAATAAAAGTTAATCTGGACTTCATCCAAATTAAAACCGCTCTTCAAAAGTCAGTTAAGCAAAGGAAAAGACAGCACATAACCGGAAGAAAATATTTGCAAAACACATTATCTGATACGGGACTTATATCTACAATATATGCAGATTCCTTACCATTCAGTAGTAATAAAAAAAGTAATTAAAAATCTAGCAAAGATTTGAACAAATGAGGAAGAAAAGCAGGGGGCAAATTAGCATATAAAAATGTCTCATCATTATTATTAAGGAGGTGTGAGTCCAAGTCACCCACTGCTAGGACGGCTCAGCCTCAAGCTTGCCAAATGGTGGTGCAGACGCTGCTCTGAACTCACAGAGCTGAAGAGGATGCAAGCAGCATACACTTTGGAAAAGAATTTTCAAGGTTTCTATAAACATTAAACATATACTTTCCATATGATCCCACAGGCACTGGATTTAACCAAGAGAACGGAACATATATCAATACAAGAAAACTGGCCTTCCATATACATGTTCATGATGACATATACAGAAATGTTTAAGCAAGCTTTTTCAGAATAGACTCAGATCGGAAACATTCAAAACACCATCAGCTTGTGAGTGGGTTAGGCAGTTGTGGTATAATAATGGTGGAGACTGAATTTATGGCCTTACACATGTTAGGCAAGTATCCTACCACATGCTACATCTAGGGTTTTTTGTCTTACTGTTTATTTTGAGGCAGAATCTTTCAAAATTCCTTAGCCTGGTCTTGAACTTACTTTGTGGTCCACCCAAGCCACAGACTTGTTATCATGTCAGCTCAACTTGTCAAGTAACTGAGTCACAAGCCTGTGACTTCAGATTTGGCAGTTTTTGAAATTTAACCAGAAATTTTCTTCCATTTAGTATAAGTAGTTAGACTTGAACTATCCAATAAAGTAATCCTTAATTCCATATGCCTCTAGATACATTGATATATATGTACGTCTGGTCTGAATTGAGATATGATACAATATTAAATACCCATGGAATTTCAGTATACATATATAAAACATATATATATATATATATATCAGAATGGATTATCAAATTACTTTAATTATATGTTAAAACTATTTTTACATAGGTTACATTAAAATATACTGTTAATTTTATCTATTGCTTTAAAACGTGTCTACCAAACAAAACAAATGCAACAGCATCTATAGAGGTCTCTTGTCTCGTAATATCTTGTCAGAGCTTTTCTTATCTTTTAATTTATATTTTTTTATTTTTTTATTTTTTTCTGTCTTTTTACCCTACACATCCTTTACATATGCATTATGGCTTCTGTTTTTTGTTCTTTATGGGATTCTTGCGTGATGAAAGAGTTGGTATCTGTGTGAATATCTGTTTCTTCTGCCTTTTCTTGGGCTCTTTTCCTTCTGTTTGTTTGTTTTGTTTTATTCCAATGTGCTAGTGGGTTTTTTTTGGTTTTGTTTTTTGTTTGTTTGTTTTTTTGGGTTTTTTTTTTTTTTTTTTTTTTTTTTTTTTTTTTTTTTTTGAGGCCAAACCTACTCCATCTTGGGACCTGCCTCTATTTTAAAAGAAAAGGGGCCTGAGAACTTGACCTGCAGATATACCCAAGCTGCACCCAAGTTTCAGGAAGAACTACATAGCTTGTTCTTGGCTCATACCCCAGAGTTAGACCCTCGTCCCCCTACCCCCCAGCAACAGCCAATCAGAATTAGTCTGGTAGTTCCAGCTGTACTTTCAAACTGTTTGTGATTATTGTCCATGGTTTTGCTTCAGAGGACCCACCTATCAGCTTAAAGAGCAACGTATGTCATAATAGTCATCCAATTAGATACTTGCCACCCCACCCCCACCCTGTTTACTTAGTGTTTCCTATAAAGCCTTGTCCTGCTGAGAGTTTGGGGCTGACACTCCTGTCCTGCTGTGTCAGTGAGGCAGTGAGCCCAAGCTCAAGCCTGAATAAAGATCCTCCTGAAATTGCATAGGAATCAGCTCCATGGTGGTCTTCTGGGGTTTCGCAAAAAAGGGCACAACAGTTTTATAATAGTTTATTTTATTATCACTTAGAAGCCTGATTGTTTTCTAATGAAAGACAAAAAGTGGGTAGATCCAGATGGGAGGGGGTTGGAAAGGAACTGAGAAGGGGAAGAAGGGTATATTATTTGAGTGTTGAGTTATAGTGGTGGCATGTGCCTTTAATCCTAGCACTTCAGAGGCAGAAGCAGCCAGATCTCTGTGAGCTTGAGGCTAGCCTAGTCTGAAGAGATAGTTCCAGGATAGCTAAAACTACACAAAGAAACCCTGTCTTGAAAAAACAAACAAACAAACGTAACACAGTGTATGTTATATAAAAAAATACGTCTATTTTCAATAAAAGAAAAAAAGCATTAAAATAAAGATTAGTGTTCCGCAGTGGTGGCACATGCCTTTAATCTCAGCACTTGGGAGGCAGAGGCAAGCCAGTCACTATAAGTCTGAGGCCAGCCTGGTTTACAGAGTGAGTTCTAGGACAGCCAGGGCTACAAAAAGAAAACATATCTCAAAACAAACAAACAAACAAACAAAACAAAACAAAACAAAGACAAAAGAATCAGTATATCAATATTTATTTCTCAAGCAACTGAAAACAAACGAAGAAAGGAAAAAGATATTCTAGGCTGTGATGAAGAATGTCACACTTACCATGGGGAGATAAAATAAGACACAAAGTCGTGATTTCAAGAATGCCCCCCACCCCAGACTCATATATTTGAATGCTTAGTCACAAACGGCTGGAGCTGTTTGAAATGATTAGAAGGATTAGTGGGTGTGGCCTTGACCCACTCAGTCTCCTTCCCCCCTTCTTTCTGTGTGTGAGTGTGTGTGTGTGTGTGTGTGTGTGTGTGTGTGTGCCTGCAGATGAGGACGTAGCTTTCAGCTGTTTATCCAGTACCATGCTTACCTACCTACTGCCATACTCCTTTCTCTGCTGTGATAAGGGAGGGACTCACCCTCTGAACTGTAAGCAAGCCCCAATTAAAAGCTTTCCTTTATACATACATTAAAAAAAAAAAAAAACAAACAAAAAGAAAACAAAAAACAAACAAACAAAAAACCAAAACATTGCTACCAGAACCCTGTTTGCTTATGTTTCTGTTGGGCAGCACTGACTTTTCATTTCATTTATTTGGGAAGATAACACATTTACAACCATCCTGTTGGTTCACTGTATTCTAGTTTTCTTATTTCCTCTCTTTTTGTTCTCTGTTTTTGGATTAATTTATTTCTTATTTTCCTCTAATACTAGCTCATAATTTTTAAATGTTAAGAGGCCCTGTGGATTCTTTTGTTAATTTATAACTTATTATGGTCTTTTACATAGCATTGCCATTTGGAAAGAATCTCTTATAACCACATATTTCTAATACTTTCCTATCTTCATGCATGCTACTTTGGTGATACATTACACGTTCACATGTTCATTGCTTCTATTTTTGTCCTAAGTAGCCAGTGTTTCTTAAAATAACTTAGATGAGGGCACTGCACGCTGCTGTTGCTTTGGTGCTGGGGCTTGCATCCAGGGCCTTGTGCATGATAAACATGAGCTGCTGAATGATGCCCACAGTCCAGAAATACCTCTTGTATTTACTTTCATTTCAACTATTTCTGGAGCTCCCCATTTCTCTCTGTTTCATTTTCCTTCTCGTGAAGTACTTCCCTTGCCAGTTTTTCTATTGCCACCCCACTGCTTTTGTTTAACTAGGGGAAAAACCTCAAAATTTTGCCGTCTTTTTGAAAGGTATTTTTTCTGAGTATAAAAACCTAGATTTAAAGTTGTGGGTTTTTTTTTTTTCTTGTTTCCCCCTTTAGCATTGAATTATGTCTGTCATGGGTCTAGTATAAAGTTAGCTGAAGTTCATGTCTGTGCTTATATATATCATAGGCGCTTTCCTTCTTGATGCCTTCAAAAATTATTTTCACTTTATGACATTGACTAGAATATATTCTGTGATTCTTCCTGTGTATGTTGACTTGGTTTAATATAATCTACAGTTCTTACATGTTTATCCTGAGCAATTATTTTTTGGCTACTATCTCTTCCAGGGTGATTCTGTTCCATTGTTGTTCTCCTGTGAGCTGACATTCCAGTGTCTTGTATGGCTGACCACTTCAGGGCTGCCTCACAGCCTTGGCTGTTCTAGAGCCCTTACTACTCTTCTCTTCTTGGGATTCAACGTAGACACATTTTCTCCAGCTATCTTAAAGCTCGTGGATTACTTTTTGTAATCGATTTAATGGTAAGAGCATTGAAGTAATTCCTTATTTGTGTTGGCTTTCGATGCGGAAACCTTTCTGTAAACACTCTTCGAACCACACCTG
Source organism: Arvicanthis niloticus (assembly GCF_011762505.2). Classification (NCBI taxonomy): domain Eukaryota; kingdom Metazoa; phylum Chordata; class Mammalia; order Rodentia; family Muridae; genus Arvicanthis; species Arvicanthis niloticus. The sequence continues at coordinate 4,611,473 of NC_047678.1, read as the reverse complement.
CAGGCCGTGTTCCAAACAGCCACTGAGCTCATTAATCAGATGCCTTTTTTCTTTCAACTACCTCTGTTTATTTCATTTGGAACGGATTCTAGGACTGTCATTCATTTGTCAATCTTGTCTCTCCACTGTGAGCAACGACTTATTCATCTCATTCACTTTCGTTTCTTTTCAAGTGGTGTATTTTTTTATAAGTAGAAGTTCAGTTTCTTTTGAAAAAAAATGCTTTTCATTATCCTCCTCATCATGTCTGTGTTCCCTTCAAACCTCTGCACTACCTCCGCATAGAACTCTGTCATCTGTGGGTGACTTTGAATGGATTGGCTGATTTTTCTCTTGATTATGAAGCATGTTTTCTTGCTTCTTTCCATGCCTGAAAATAGTTTTTGAATGGTGATATTATTAATTTTGTGGTACAAACATACTAGGTTTTGTTCTTGAAGCAGTTAGTCCTTCTCTAACTCTATAAGGACATAGATAAGATTTAGCATGTTGTGATTTCCTCTCACCTTTCATTCTAGGCAGTTAAGAATGACACTCATGGGATCAGGACCTGTACTTCCTATTGTCTGAATGGTTAAGAACAGTTTCACCTAGATTCTCATAACTTAAGGCAGGGGGTTAATACATTCACTGATACACTATATCCTGTAGACATAGATGTAGCCATTTAAAGCTGTGAGGCAGACTGAAAATAGTAAGTTTATCATTAAATAATTCTAATAGGCAGTAAGTACTTCAAGACAGTAACATAGATACTCAAATCAAGTTAAGATGCTAATAGTTCCTGAAAAAATACCGGAACATGAATTGTTACAGTAGACACTGCGTGGATAAACTCCATGGATGTGACAAACATTTAGAGCAACAGGAACCTGCTGACTGAATGAATCTGGGAAAATCAGCTGAGATAATAAACACAAAACCATTTTTTTCAAAACACAATCAAGCACTCATTGACTATGTGCTGTGTGCCCAGGATGGTAGGTAGGAAGACTACAAGTATAGATGACATTGTATCTGGTCAAACAGAATTAACAACTGTAAAAATAAAATCAGGAAGATAAACATGGAATGTACTCACTAGTGGAATGTTAGCTGTAGGGTAAAGGATAACCATGCTATAGTCCACACCAGACCAGAGGTGCTAAGTAACAAGGAGGGCACAAGGGGAAAATGTACCTCACCCAGGGAAGGGGTAAGTGGAATAGAACTGCAGGTAGACAGAGTGGTGTTTGGGGGGATGCAAACAGGAGGGATCAACTGTGGGGGTTTGGTGTAGGGAGAGAGTACTGAGGAGACAACTGGAATTGCTGTGCGTCTTGGGATAAACCAGAAACTTAGTGCAATGGAAGTGCCCAGGAGATCTACAAGGGTGACCCTAGCTAAGACGCCTAGCAATTAGGGATATAGATCCTGAGCTAAGCATACTCCTGTAACCAGGCGAGGCTTCCAGTGGAGGGATTGAGACACCAATATAAAACAAAATTAAAATGGATAAAATTTTAAACAAGAAAGGAAAAAAATAAGAATTTCCAAGTGCAAGACAGCGTTCTGAAAATGTGGTATAGAAAATATTGTATGATCAAGATATATACATTTAAAAGTGTAACATTACAAATTTAGGATTTTATTATGTTTCCAAGGGACCATTTCTGTAGACACATACATCACGAGAAATGCAAAAATAAGTTTTGGTGATACCACAGTGCTCAAAACAGACTTCATGTCATCTGTTACAGAGTGCAGAAGAAAATCAATATTTATGTCTACTTCCAATCCAGGATGCAAAAACGCAATTACTTTAAAATGTCTACACTCGTGTACCAAGATAATGTTCAACACAAGCCATGCACTTAAATAAATTTTGAAATGCCTATTAAGACATGAAAAAAAAACTGTTATATAGTCTTCATGATTTTAAAGTTGCCTTTATGTGGTGAATTTCATCATCACATAACAAAACATCGTTCTTTGGCTATTTGCCGCCCCATCCCTTAGTGGCACAGGCACTCCTTGCTGATATTGCTGTTTTATGCAGTCTGACGTTGATTTTGACTTAGTAAACGTGTGTTGTTTACAATTTCTATCCTGGAGTATGCCTGGCACTCTTTAGGTCCAGGTTCCCTGCTTAACTACCTCAGGAAAGTAAAACTCTCATCTATTGCTTTGTGGAATAGGGAGCTAACTAGTCACTGGGTAGCACAGAGTGGTGGTGGTTTGTAAGGGGTGGGGTATAACTGCTTTAAAAATGAACAATGAGTCAAGTTGATTACCGTGCAGCATCCACCTCCCCAGCAGAGGTGCCAGGCACCAATCCTGAGCCTTGCTGGAGGCTGTGGGGAAGATGGAATTCTGTGCTGCAAATCAGTTTTTCTTCTGCTTTCCCCACAAGCACTTCAGCTTTTCTGGGTCTGGTGAGTCAAATTTCCATTCATCTCTCTCCCTTCAGACATCCTTCATGCTGGTGGTATTGTGTAGGTTTTGTTATCTTGGCTCTAAAAGTCCTTGAATGGTTTATTACGTTTTTTTAAAATCCATTAATATCCCTCTAATAAGCCTCCAAGAGGGAGCTAAAAAGTGCATGTGTTCAATACTTCCTCTAACTGGAAGTTCTTAAGCTCATTGTTTTTTAATATCTATGCCGCTGCATCTTAAAATATGCTTGATATAGTTGCGCAATGATATGCATGCAGGATTTATGAATTAATGTCTACGTGCTGCTAGTTTGCATTAGTCCCTTTTCTTCTTACAGGTGATAGAATACCTATAAAGGATTATAAACGTCAGAATCTATTCTGCCTGACCACAAAATTATGTTATCTTCCAGGGTTCAGAACTCCACTTTTCTCTCATTCTGTGTTCATAATCCCTCAAAATGAACTTGTTTAGTTTAAAATGTTAATCACTTCACTTTTAACCTTGATCTAGTCTTTTCTCTCCAGATATGAACTTTTTTACTTAATGTTATCAGCAGATCTCGTGGCCATCTCCCAAACTCAAGTCCACTCGTTTACCCATCACCGACCCCAAAACTGGTAATTCACCCAGTACCCAGTACTCAGCCCAAACTTTGTATTAGATTAAATTATATCCCAATGATTCCCAACCTGGAAACACAGCACCAAAAAATCCTGAAAAGATTGATGGCATTACAGACAATATTCCAGGGGGAAGAGGGTAGGGATTAAATGTATTTATTGGTACTTACCTAAGCTAAGTGATATTGAGAATGCTAGATAAAAGGAATGACCCCAGAGTGGGGTGTGTGTCTGTGTGCGTGTGTGTTGCGTGTGTGCGTGTGTGCGTGTGTGCGTGTGTGTGCGTGCATGTGTGTGTGTGTGCGTGTGTGCGTGTGTGTGTGCATGTGTGCGTGTGTGTGTGCTTGTGTGCGTGTGTGTGTGTGTGTGTGCGTGTGTGTGTGCGTGTGTATTTCTATTATGAATTTTCAAACATCTTTCAAGTCCTCAATGTCTCTTATTATCTTTGTTTTTTTTTTTTTTTTTTTTGAGTTTGGGGGATAAGCTAATATTTTTAACTGCAACTCAGTGAGTTTGAGGAGAGTGTAGAGAGAAGTGCATTTGCTCAGTTCTCCATCTTACCTGGAAGTTGACGAATACTCACGGGGCATCTCCATACAATGATATTCAAGAAGAACCCTGAAAGAAGTAAGGAAATAAGCCATATAAATATGTGAAAGAAGAACATTCCAGATGGAGGGAGCTAGATGTGGAAAGAGCCTAAAGTAAGAGCGTTCTTGATGTGCCCAGGGACAGTGAGCCAGCCCAATGATGCTGAAATGAGGTTGGGAAGTGGATGGAAAGGAAGCATTGAGAAAAGAAAGTTGAAGTGCTGATGAGGGGCAAGTATTTATTGGAGTCCACAATGAGAATCTTTGCCCAGTCAAATAGAAAGCTCTTGGAAAAAAATTTAAGTAGGCCTTATTAAAGTTGTACTTTAAATAAATCACTCTGCTATGATATCCCAAGATAAAGTCAGAAGCAGGGTCACTAATTAGGGGGGTCAAGGCAAGAACTCTGGTGCTTGAGCTAGAAGGATAGCAACAGATTTATAGAGAAGTGATCGGTTATGCTTTGAAGTCAGAGCCACTGGGATTTTACAAGTAGACTGTCCAGGAGGAGAGGCAAGGTTACACCAAGGTTTTGGCTTCAGCAAAATGAAATCGTAGTGCTGAGATTTTAAACGCTGCAGATGAAACAGATTCCTTTAGGGCAGGGAAGCATAAGAGCTCGGTGGAGACTAAATTTGAAATTACTGCTAGAACTCATCTAGATGGTTATTTCAGGTGGCCATTGAGTGTAAGAGTTTGTGGTTTGAGGGAGAAGTCAAATGGAAGACACTAGTGAAAGCGGCGAATGCTCTATTGGAGTGCCACAGACAGTAACGTGACTAGGAAGACAGGTGTTATCTAGTAGAATAATGCTCCCACTTAAACAAGGAAGAGGCATCCGGAGCTAGGACGGAGAATGCGTCTTCTGTATATATCAGATAAGTCATTTTTTGCAACCAGAAGCTTGAAGGCTCAGTTCTCAGTAGTTTGGTAGATGTGATCAGAGAGTGGAATTCACCTTTGGTTGAAGAAGGAAACAAAGGTCACTATTGGCTGAGAAAAATAAAGAGAAGCGAAGTGATGGAGTTGAAGGAAAAGGCAAGGCAAAAAAAGTTATCAAGGAAAGTAAGATGATAAATAAACCTATAAGGAAATTATAGTAGCATTTGCAGAGCTAGGCTAAAACCACTGAAGTCTTAGATCATAGCACTCAGTCAGTTTGGGCAAACATTTGTACTTCATTGCCCAGGCACAGTTGAGAAGTCAATAGAGATTTAGGTTTGAGCAGCCTCTGGATTTTTCCTTTCCAGTTTGGTGGAGTGTTACAGGGAATGGAATGTATGGTGACATGACTGCGAAGAGACGGAATATCTCAGTAAACATACTCCATCACTCGGCTGCTCTAGTCAAAAACCCAACAATCATCCTGGGTTCCTCTCTTCAGTTCCCAAGATCCATGCCAAGTCCTACGGCCTCTATCAAGATATATCTAGGTTTGACTATTCTGTCTCCATTATCACCACGTTAGCCTAGTTGTTTGGCTCCTTGAAGCCAACATCTTTGCCCTGTAACTCATTTCCTCCTCTACCCTCCTGACCCAGTAATCCACACAACATCTAGGGGAAGTTCCTGACATCTCAATACATATTCCCACCGGGCAGAGTTGTTTTAACTCAAACCACAGATACAAAGGTTTTGCTTATTTCTCCAACCTTCTCTGGTATTGCTTTTTCTCCTGGCTGCTTTATCACAGACACGATGGCTTCTTCTCTGATTTTTCTTTATCTCAGGTTGATGAAATACTTCCTCCCTCTACTTACAATAACGTTCCACTGCCCCCCCCCAATTGGCTGCTCTTACTTCATGTGTCAATCTGATTAGATTGTAACCACCCCAGGAAAGACTTCCCAGTTCATTGGATTTAAAATACACATAGAGCTTTTAATCCTAGCACTCAGTAGGCAGAGGCAAGCAAGTGGATCTCTGAGGTCAAGGTAAGCCTGGTTTACAAATCAACTTCTAGGACAGCCAAGGCTACATAGAGAGACCTTGTTCAAAAAACTAAAAATAATTAATTTATTTATTAAAGCAACACTGCATTAAAAGCATCTTTGAATGCTTTTAAACAATAGATTTTACTTTTATGTGTCAGGATATCTGTATGCATCAATTAGAAGGAAGATATTGTTTCTTTGTGTGTTCTATCCTTAGAGTGTTGGCTTTTATACTCACTTATTTCAAGAAGTCCACATGCTTAAAACGCATTTGGGACTCAAGCTCTTTTTGTGTGTATTAGTCTCCCATTAACTGCTGTTAAAAATTGAGACAGATTTTGAAAATATTTCTGTATTTGCTCATTGAAAATAACAAAAACAATTTCTTATTAACATAAACATTTTTTGAAAAATAGTTCTGCTTTTTAAAACAGAAAAAATATATAGAACGGCATTGCTGTTCATTTCACAAGTCCTGCCAATGCTAGATTGACAACTGTCTAGATTCTCCTATCTGTCTCCACATGCAATCTGTAGTGATATGTTGCCTCTACTTGTATAGTTGTTTGCTCTAGGTTGAAACATTCCCTCACAGAGGAAAGGCTCACCAGATTCATGAAACTCCAAAAAACTACTTTTAAGACTCAAGAAACTCACAACACTTACAAGACTCACAAGGCATCTTTCCAAGGCTGTGTGAGCAGGGAACAACACTGGAGGAGAGGACACCTCTGTTGAGTGATGTAGCTGACTGCCCAGTGTTGTGCAGGGGACTCTGGTGATGCAGGCTTTCTGGTTTGTAAACTATGCTGGGGTGGAACTTTTCAGTGATGTTGCAGCCTGGGTCAACAAGGCTCCTATGAGAAACACTATCCTAGCCAAGGCATTGGTGGTATAGACCTAAATCCCAGCAACCCAGGCAGCAGAGGCAGACAGCTCTCTGTGAGTTTGACATTAGCCTAGTCTACAGAATCAGTTCAAGGCAGCCAGTTACATGGCAAGAGTCTGTTTAAAAAAAAAAAAAAAGAAAAAAGAAAGAAAAGAAAAAGAAAACTCGAAGAACTTGTTGGTTCACCTAGCTGGTGTCATTACCTTTTTATGTGTGATAAATAAATCCAAGAAATGTCACCTAACAGTTGTATTACAACATATATAGGAAATCTGCTAGGCATGGTGATGTATGCATGAAGTCCACTAGTGGAGAGACTGGAGCAGGAAGATTGTAAATTTGAGGCCAGTATGGGCTACATAGGAAGGCCATATCTCGAAAAAGTAAGAAGAAAAATATGAAGAATTTTGTCTTCATACTAAATGTTTAATAAATGCTTCAGATAATTGCATATATAATCTAATAGTACACTAATGCCCAAGAGTACTACGTCTTTAAAGGCTACATGCAAGTCGGAGTCTGAACCACAGCAATTAATCTTTATGCAGATATTCATTAGTTGATCGCCATATTTGAATAGGCCTTTATCTAGCATGATTTTGTAACTTCCTACATTGCCATTTGAAAAAATATTTATTCACTAGTTCATAAAAATTTTAAATGTTGACATATTATTTAAAAAAAAAAACATACACATTCAGAAGAGTCTTTAAATATTGGAAGCTGTTGAGCTCATGGTAATGAATAAAAATCTCCAAAGTTCTATTTTTACTTGACAGCTTTATACTTGACTCACTTTAAAATTTTATTTTAGACAGCATTTGCAAAGTACCATGGTCCAATGACTGAAATCGTCAGCCAGTCGCTTTTCTCACATAGTAATAATGTTGCATGGAAATAAACGACTGCCCAGCTTTTAGTCATGACAATTTTTTTTAATGGCAGATATGTTTCTCTTAAGATGACAATCATACCAAGCATACTTTCTAATTTATCATAAAATTTTAAAATATTAAAAATACAGTTATATATTAAAATTTAATAAAAGAGTCACTGTTTAGTCCAAAGAGAGTTGTAAATTTGGGGGTTTGGGGAATTTTACTTGATTGGTTGGTTGGTTTTTGCTTTGTTCTGTTTGTTTTTTTTCCAAAATTCTCACTATTTTAGCTCAGGCTAGACTTGAGTTCACGGTATGTATGTCTTGATTAGCCTTCTAAGTTCTAGGTTTACAGTCATGTGCTACCATGTCTGACAATATTCTACAGACATTTTTAACACACACACAGTTTGGGTTTTTTGTTTGTTTGGTTGGTTTTGGTTTTGGTTTTGGTTTTGGTTTTTTTTTGTTTGTTTGTTTTGTTTTTTTTTTTCGAGACAGGGTTTCCTCTGTGTAGCTCTGGCTGTCCTGGAACTCACTCTGTAGACCAGCTGGCCTCGAACTCAGAAATCCGCCTGCCTCTGCCTCCTAAGTGCTGAGATTAAAGGCGTCTGCACCACTGCCGGCTACACATAGTTTTTGAGACAAGGTTTAACTTTGTAGCTTTCGATGGCCTGAAACTTGCTAAGAAGCCAGGCTGGCCTCAGACTCATAGATACCATGTGCCTCCTAAGTGTTAGGATTAAAGGTGTATGCTACTGCACCTGATGAACATATTCTTATTAAATAAAACTAGTGTTTTAATTATATTTTACTTATACTATTACATTTGGGAGGCTCGGGATGTATATGTTAACAAAGGATAAGTGCCCATTTAGTGCAATTTGGTGGGTGCCTTGATTCATGCTTGGTTAAAAGTGCAGGCAAGAATTAACACCACCCAGTGTTAAATACATGAGCTATGCAGGACATTCTCAAACCACCACACTGATCTATCTTTTTCTTATGATAATACTTACATATTAAGAGACAGTTATT